>NC_141035.1:42400000-42522500 GCF_052040795.2 Danio rerio
TCAGTCAGTGTGTGACCTCTGTGTCCTCAGGCGATCAGTGTCTGGCTGTAACTCTCTCTCTCGTCTCTTCATTGATGAGGACTCTCTGAGAACAGCTCATTTCCATCTGAAGTTAATGCAGCCACTGAAGCTGAACTTATTAAAACCCCTCTCTCTCTCTCTCTCTCTCTCTGTCTGTCTGTCTGCTGTGGAAATAAATGAAGTGAGCTGCACTGTAGGTTGTAATGTAATTGCACTATGCATGAACGTAGCTGAGAGCTGTGTAGGTTAACATGGCTGAGAGGTGTGTGGAGTTTTTTAATTGCGAAGGCAGACTAGAGCGAAAAACCTCCCGCTGATATGTCTCTGTTCCTCCCAGCAATGCACACACACACACACACACACACACACACACACACACACACCTTATTGAAAAAGACCCCAGATTTAACTATTATAGATCAACCGAAATTATTTTCCACACCTTCAGGCAGCGGTGCAAGTTACTGAAGAAGATGATAAGAATTGTATTTTTAAAATAGCAATATTGAGTGAATAAAATCTAAATTAAAAATGAATCTAGTGAAACTTAGAATTAAAAGTCACCTATAGGAAGAAATGTCTAGTACTGAGCCTTCTTTTATATTAAGCTAGAAGTTGAAAAAAGTTTGCATGCTAATATTGTGTTGGATTAATATTTCTATTAATTAAAATTATTATTTATTATTAATAATTTTATAATGTTAAATAAAAATATTATGCTATTATGAATTTGAAATTGAAATTCACGCACACATGCATGCACGCACACACACACATACACACAATTACTTATATAATATATTTATATATCTAAAATATTATTTTTTTAAGATACAAGTATTCAGCTTAAAGTGAATATTAAAGGTTTAACTAGGAAAATTAGGTTCATTAGGCAAGTCATTGTTTGATCTGTAGACGATCAAAAAATATCGCCAAAGGGGGCTAATAATATTGACCTTAAAAGATTTTTTAAATTAAAAACTTTTATTCTAGCCAAAATAAATCTAATTTAACTTTCTACAAAAGAAAAAAATACTTTAGGAAATATCAATTGAATATATATATATATATATATATATATATATATATATATATATATATATATATATATATATATATATATATATATATATATATATATATATAAGGGGTGTCAAAACGGCGCAATGCAGATGTGGATAATTGGGTATTGTTTCAGAAATACATCCTATCCAGTTATTATGTACTGACGTCATTTATCTCAAATGCATTATATTGCGGTGGCTTACTATGGCAAGGGAAGTGAGCGTGATTAATTAAAACACTTCATTCATTCATTTAATTTCTGTCGCTTTTCCGGGGGCGGGTCTTGGTGGCAGCAGTTTTAGGAGAGAACCCCAGACACTTCCTCCAGCTCCTCCGGGGGGATCCTGGGGCGTTCCCAGGCCAGCTGAGAGAAATAGTTCCTCCAGTGTGTCCTGGGTCTTTCCCCGAGGCCTCCTCCTAGTGGGACATGCCTGGAACACCTCCCAAGGGAGACGTCCTTTCGATCATGACCCAAAGCTCATGACCATAGGTGAGAGAAGTAATGTAAATTGACTTAAAAATGCAGAAACCGTAAACAATTCACTGCGTGTGGGTTTGCTGGACATTTTTTCACTGACACTAGCGTGTCATGGATCAGCTGTGATCGCCAATGCCGTTTATCAGTGCCACTCATCTGTGAACAGCGCCAGAGTGTTAGAGCCAATCGCAGTCCTTTCTGTTGAGCGCGTGACCAATCATAGGGGTGTAAGAACTCGCTTGACAATGCTCAGAGAGCGAACAGGATATTTAAATTTGTTTATTTGCTATTACTGCTCATGTCGTTCTGTGCAGGTACAATTCATATATCTGACTGCTTGTATTAAAGGACAAAATTGTATTATAAATATAAATATATTTAAACCTTTTAATACCAGAATTCTTGTGCTGTTAAGTAAAATATAGAATTGTTTATGGAAAGCATCGCCAATGCACCGTGAAGCACCGAGATATCAAATTGAACCGGATTGATGGCATGATATTCGTAACTGAACCGAACTGTTAGACCAGTGTATGTTCACACCTCTATATATAACGGCAATAATCATTTTTCATAATCAATTTTCACTACATTTTCAATCAACTAACTGCAACATCGATAAGCATAACCGATCTCTACATTCCTAACACTGAAATCAAATCACTTCCTCCTAAAGTGTTATTGTTTTGTGTCACGAACATGGTATGCACTTCAGTAAATGATACTTTACTCCGTCTATATGTGTGTGTGCTCTTATCGTTGACTCATGAGATAACGAAACAAGCCTGAAGTGTGTGCAGATATAAATGAGCAACTTTCAAAGTCCTTAACGAAGCCCCAAATTCCCCTTTCCTGCAAACATGCCCTATAGCACAGCACAGAAACAAAGAAGAGCGTGAGTCACGGCGCAGGGCGGCTCGGCTCCTGCTGCCGCTTTAAATCACCGCTGGACCTCCTCAGATAGGAGTATTTGAGCAAAGATAAGAGCACGCACCGACGGAGGGCCGCGGCCTATTTGTAACACCATTAATCGGTGATTAGCAGGTCATTTAGCAGGATTTATTGGCCCAGATAAGCAGAGGGTGTGCATTCTGGCTATTCACAGAGATAGCTCAGCAACACCTGTGGCAGTCGTAAAAATCAGTCGTAAAATGAAAAGAAAAGGAAAAAAAGAGGGTGCGTCAACTTCAATGTCAGAGATCAGTGAACTCGCCTGGTAGTTCTTCTTTTGTTATATATAAGATAGTTAAAATATGAACACTTAAAATATTATGGCTTTTACTCTCTTCGTCTATGTCTGTGCTTTGACACAATCTACATTGTAAAATGTGCTATAAAAGTAAAGAACATAGGTTTCTGAAAAAAATTCTGAAAAAAAATACACTACCTGACAAAAGTCTAGTCATTGATCCCAGTTGTAACTGCCACACATAATATCTTGACTTCTAGTTGATTTTTGAAAGTGGCAGAAGGTAGATTTTTCCAATAAACTGCATCCCAATCATCACAAATACTGCAGAAGACCTATTGGAACCCACATAGACCCAACATCCTCACAGAAATCAGTCAAGTTTGTTGAAGAAAAAAATCATGGTTTGAGGTTACATTCAGTATGGGGGCATGCGAGAGATCTGCAGAGTGGATGGCAACATCAACAGCCTGAGGTATCAAGACATTTGTGCTGCCCAATACATTACAAAATACAGGAGAGGTCAAATTCTTCAGCAGGATAGTGCTATTTCTCATACTTCAGCCTCCACATCAAAGCCTCCTGAAAGCAATAAAGGTCAAGGTGCTCCAGGATAGGCCAGCCCAGTTACCAGACATGAACATTATTAAGCATGTCTGGGGTTAGATGAAGGAGGAGGCATTAAAGATGAATCCAAAGAATCTTGAACTCTGGAAGTCCTGTAAGAACGCTTTCTTTGCCATTCCAGATGACTATCAGTAAGTTATTTGAGTCATTGCAGAGATGTATGAATGCAGTCCTCCAAGCTCATGGGAGTCATACACGATTTAGTAAAATAAGCGTAATCTAGAGGCATTTGCCTTTCATATAAGCCACTTGTGATATCAAATGATCAACTATATGTTTAGTTATTTTTTGTTCCTACAGTTTGGATAAGCGACAAGACTTTTGTCAGGTAGTTTAATATAGGGTACCTTAAAAAAATAGTATTGTAACTTTTATTGCACCCAAATTAAAATAAAAAAGACATAATATATAAATATTATACAAAATATTATAGAAAAACTGTGAACATTTCCTTGCTCTGTTAAACAGCACTAAAATAAACTTAATTTAAAAATTATTTAATAAAAAAAACACAGGATGCTAATAATTTGCGCTCAACTGTATGAAAATGCAAATTATAAACATCCAAATACAAAAAAAACCTGTTAGTAAAATAAAAGTGCTTCACTATAATACAAGCAATATATTATATTAATCCACATAATACTTATTCCTTTAATCGAACAACCCTAATTCTGTATTTTCTGCACAATATCCAACATAAAAATCTTCCTAATCTGCATTACTCTTGACAAATCCTGACATTAAGTCTTTGGTTTGTTTTCTATTGGATCCAAAACATTTCCCACATTAGCGCATGAGCATTGCTACTGTAACTGAAATTGAATTCGCTACAGTCTGGCAGCTCCACAAAGTGCAATATGACAGCTTACAATCAGAATAGACAGAAAACCTCCACCCGGCTCTAGATCAACAGCCACACGCGAGGGCTCGCAGAAAGGAAACTGCCCCTCTCTGTCATTTGCTGTTATTGGAGAAAGCACCGTTGAAGCTCTTCAGAACGCAGACGCCAGGCCTCATATTTCAAACTTAGAATTCGTATCACGGGCCTGAGCCCAAACGTCCATCCCCGCGAGTCCCATCTGGGGCCGGCGAAGGGACTTCAGAAACAAAGGCGATCCTGGAGAGGAAGGCCTCTGTCAGCTGTGAAACAGATCCGAAGGGTCTCCTCTGGCTGTGGGGGTCAGGGGCGGCCCAGGCAGCGACACTGAGCTCCTTTGGGAGGCTGCGGGCCCCCAGTCTGGAGGCCTGAAACAATAAGAGCAGTCTCTCTCTCTGCCTCTGGCTCCAGTCAATCTCAACAGACACCCCGAAACAGATGGAGAACGGCTGAGGCTTTCCTGAGAGAAGATGACACTAGACGGGGATTTGGAAAGTGACAGCGTGCTAGTGATGTGTGGCACGCATTAGTCATTGTGAATGTTGTTGTTGCTGTATGAGACCTGAGGAATTTGGCTATTTTTGTAACTAGCATATTGTTTGCTTTCTACATACTACTATGTTTCTGAGTAAATATTTCAAACCGTGGGTTTTTTCACAAGTCCTCTTAGAGAGATTTAATTTCCATATATTTCATAATATAGTTCAAACTGTTTTTATAATCTCATAAAGAGTATGCAATAGAATATACGGTATATGCAAAATATGTGAGGATGGATGGATGGATGGGTATGAATGGATATACAGTACAGTGTATGCAGAATTAATGATGATCAATGGATGGTAGAGTTGGATGGATAGATGGATGGGTGGATGGTAGAGTTGGATGGATGAATGGATGGATATACAGTACAGTGTATGCAGAATTAATGATGATGATGGATAGATGGTAGAGTTAAATGGATAGATGGGTGGATGGTAGAGTTGGATGGATGGATGGATGGATGGATGGAAGGTAGAGTTTGTGGATGAATGGATGATATTGTTGGATGGATGGTACGGACAAATGGAGAATTCTGATGGATGGATGGTATGGATGATGGATGGGCAGAGAGATGGATGGATGGATGGCAGGTAGACTGGGTTATATGAATGGATGGATAGATAGATGGTACAGCTGGACAATATGAATTGACATATGGATGGTACTGATGTATGGATGGTACAGATGGATGGAACAGTTGGACGAATTATTGGATGATGGATGGATAGAGAGATGGGGGATGGTAGGTAGAGTTGGTTGGATGAATGCATGGATGGATGGTAGAGTTGGTTTAATGGATGGATGGATGGTACAGTTGGGATGGTACGGACAGATGAACAGATGGTATGGACAGAAGAATGACACTGGTGGATTGATGGTAAGAATAGATGGATGGAACAGTTGGACAAACATTGTTGGATGATGGATGGGCAGAGAGATGGATGGATAGATGGATGGATGGATAAAATGATTACCAGATAGAACAATTGATGGATGGATCGACTAATTTTGTTGGATGGATGGTAGAGAGATGGATGAATGAATGCATAAAATGATGGATGGATGAATGAATGGAATGATTGTGGGATAGAACAATAGATGGATGAATAGATGGATGGGTAGAGAGATGGATGGATAAATGGATGTATGAATGAATGATTGCTGGATAGAACAATGGATGGATGGATGGATGGATGGATGGATGGAACAGTTGGACAAATATTGTTGGATGGCTGTATGGACAGATGCAGTTGGGTAAATAAATAAATAGTTGAGCGAATGGATGGATGGATGGATGGATGGATGGATGAATGAAACAGTTGGACAAATATTGGATGGATGGACAGATGTATTTGGGTAAATTGATAAATAGTTGAGTGAATGGATGGATGGATGGATGGATGGATACAACTGAATAAACAGATGCAATAATGAGCAGTTTTAATGACCATATAATGATTTGGAATCAGTGTCGAGGCTATAAAATGTGCTGCTCCCGAAAAAACTATGTTGAATCAAGAACGGCACTGCACTGAAATGAAACTGTCAGACCATACAAAATCCCTGACGTACACTGGTTACTTATAAATGAAAAACGAGAAAAAAAGATGTATGCCAGCATCATATTCCTCACATATAAATAATTCACCTGTCGTCCTCAGCGTCTGAAAATCCCACCGCAGCAGGATTGAGCTCCTCGTTAGTGGATGAGGGCGACCACGTCTGTTTGGATACAGCAGTGGATGGAATATTCCGTGTCAAATAGAGACACTGTCACTCTTCCTCACTGTCACTGACAATTAAATCAGCCCCAAATGTGTATATTTACTGAGACCTCTCATTGTGTGAAAAGAAAACGCTTTCATTCCTAGGGGACTGCAGTAGTGCCTGTATTATGGTATCTACACTAGGCACATGCGAAAGAACTCTATCCTCAATTAAACCCAGAATGCTTGCAGGCTGTAGATCTCTGTGTGTGTGTGTGTGTGTGTGTGTGTGTGTGTGTGTGTGTGTGTGTGTGTGTGTGTGTGTGTGTGTGTGTGTGTGGTGTAAAGATTTAAGAGTCGCAATGGGATATGTGTGAGTGAAGCACACTGCCAATTACATCTTGTTTTTGTTTTTCCCCATCGAGGCAAATCCGAGTGACTTTGACCAATGCCTCTGCTGTATATCAGGACAACTCCCACAAGTGGGAGAACCACACACTAGAATAAATTAAAAACCTGAAGCATTCATTTCCCAACAGAGGATGCTCTAGTCGTTTAAATAGACTTCTCAATCCTGTGCCAAAGACGCAGGCCAAATTCCCATCAGCTGAGCAGAATGGAGCAAGTGCATCTCACAGTTTCGGCTCCCAGTGCAACTTACTTGAAGTTGGCAACTCTTCAACACATTACATTTTAAACAGCGGCAAGTGGGAGAATATTTTAGGTGAACTATTAAAACTTTTTGCACTTTTTGTGTTGTTAAAGACTTTGGCAACATTCTGAATATTTTATTTAATAGCATCTCTGATTTAAGAACGATAAGAATTTCTTTACACATGTAAAATAGTGTTGCACGATGTTGGAAAAATCTGACATTGCGATATTTTATTTTTCTGCAATATATAATGCAATACACACTCACCGGCCACTTCATTAGGTATGCCTTACTAGTACCTGGTTGGACCACTTTTGCCTTCAGAAATGCCTAAATCATTCCTGACAGATTCAACAAGGTACTGGAAATATTCCAGATTTTGCTCTTTATTGACATGTTAGCATCACACAGCTGCTGCAGATTTGTCGGCTAGACATGCATGATGCGAATCTTCCGGTCCGTTTTTAGTTTTTTTATTATTTTTTTTTAAATACATATTTTCCAGATAATTCAGTTTAATTTAATTAAATTTTTTTAATTGTTTTTCCCCATACTACAATTACTTTGATATACTTTATTTTATATTCTTTCTCCTTTTTATTTTACCCAGATAACATTTCTTTTTCTAATATGCAATATTTTGTTTTAATTTAGTTTAAGTTTATTTAGTTTTAAGTTACTTTTCCAGATAACTCAGATTCAGAATTTAATTGATTCATTCATTCATGCATTTTCTTGTCGGCTTAGTCCATTTATTAATCCGGGGTCGCCAAAGCGGAATAAATTGCCAACTTATCCAGCACATTTTTATGCAGCGGATGCCCTTCCAGACGCAACCCATCTCTGGGAAAGAATTTAATTGAATCTTATTTATTTATTTTGACCCATATAACAATAACTTGGATTCTGTTTTTTAAATGTAATATTCAATTTTATTTAGTTTTATTTTATTTTACCCACATAACATCGAGTCTGACTCAGTTTAAAAAAAAAGTTTCATATGCAACCGCAATATTTTTTACTAATTTAGTTTGATTTGCCAGATATTCATTCATTCATTCATTTTCTTTTCGGCTTAGTGCCTTTATTAATCCGGGGTCACCACAGCGGAATGAACTGCCAACTTATCCAGCAAGTTTTTACGCAGCTGATGCCCTTCCAGCCGCAACCCTCTGGGAAACATCCACAGACACACTCATACACTACGGACAATTTAGCCTACCCAATTCACCTGTACCGCATGTCTTTGGACTGTGAGGGAAACGGGAGCACCCGGAGGAAACTCACGCGAAGGCAGGGAGAACATGCAAACTCCACACAGTAACGCCAACTGAGTCGAGGTTCAAACCAGCGACCCAGTGACCTTCTTGCTGTGAGACTACCTACCGCGCCACTGCCTCGCCTTGCCAGATATTCTGATTAAGTTTTTTTACATATTATATTGATTTTATAAATAATATATTTTATTATTTTGTTTGATTTTATAAGCAATAACTATATTTTAATTTAACTTAGTTAATTTTTCTTTTAGTTTAATCTTTTTATTATATTTTTTCCTATATAACAATGACTTTGATTCAGTTTTTTTTTTATCATCTAATATTTAATTAAATTTTGTTTTATTTTATTTTACCTGGATGACAATGACTCTGGCTCATCAATTTATAATAATTTAATTTATTTTAACTGATAGAAAAGTCAGTGTGTTTGCCCCCATGGTTCAGTTTAGTGATCTAAATAAAAGTTTAGACAGAATCAAACAAATTGATTCAATAATTAAAGAGGCATTAATTTAACGTATTCATATACTAGGACTTTTTTTCCCTAAATAAACCAATACATACTAATTTCACAGGCATTACAAGGCTGTAGTTTAATCACTCAGTCTATTCTTAGTCACAACTTTTGGAGTATATGTTTAACAAACTGTAGACCTAGCCAAGGGCTATTTCCATTTTGCCTACTGTACTGCATATACTCAAAAACTAAAACTATTTAACTGCAGATCAAAGTTTTCCCAAGGTCAAGCTTCCTCTCTGCATATTCTCTGCTCCAACTTCACCTCTCATAGGGGAGACAACTTGACCCGAGCCTTCACTTGGCACCATGAGCTTGTAGATGAATATGGCACTCAGGGCTCCACGCCAAGACAGAAAAAAAAACAATCTTTGTAAGTTTGCCAGAAACATAAGCAATGCAGGCAAGGAAGCTGGAGGGGGAAAAAAAAGTTGAACGCCTTTTAAATATCATTCAGGAGATGGCAGATGAGATTGCAGTGTAATAGGAGTTACACTTATCTGATGGCTTAAGGCTTATTATAACGGTTTTCGGAAGAACCGTACATGACAAGGACAGGAGTGCCTCAGGGTTCGCTACTGGGCCACACAAATATGATTACAGGTTGGCGTGCGAACGGTTAATATTTCAACCCCGTAAAGGAGACTTTGCACGAAGGATTGCTCAAACCTGATGTCAAACAGCTGATAGGACCGGGGAATTCCAGCTAATCTGATGAGCGCATCATTCTGTGCCTCAGTGATATTGAATCGCCGACTCTTTATGACTGTTATAACTTTACGACCGCAATTCTTTTGTGGATTATTCAGAGAGATTGAAACTGTGAGCTGCGGATTCCTTTTAAAGTCCAGACGTCCAGCACTTTGAAGACTGACACTCAACCCTGGCGAGCATCAAAACTACACGGCCACGTCTGAGACGGCACGACACCATCTGTTCCCTCTCCAGTTGCTTGAGAACACACAAAAGAAGCAGGAACACATTTACAACACGCAACTTCCTGTCTGCCCGTAATTACTCGGGAGCTCCTGTGAATGTCATTCGTCCCCCGAGGATGCCGCTTCAATGCGGCTGACAATATTCCTCTCAATTAAAATCCCTCTTTTAAGCCACATATACAGATTTCTGTGCTGCAGACTAAACACTGCCAATCATCGTTGAGAAAGCGGCAAGCTATTCCATTCAATGTGCATCAAAAACCTCGCAGTTTGTAGCATGCATGCCAAGCAAACATGTTCCTCACGTCAGGATCACTGGAATGAGACGGAGCTTAAATGCGGCTAAATGCACCGGGATGTGTGCCTAATGGCTGGTTTATTTTTATAAATAAATTGCAGGGTGCCACAAAGCTTAAAAAGTGTCTGTGTTGACTCATTTCTCGCGGTCGAAGGAATATGGCAACCATGCAAAGTTAACATTTGGGTATTTCCACCAAGGACGAGCAGCATGAGAAAGCAATTATTAAGGCAATAATTATTATCATCAAGACTGAAAGTAGGGGAGGAAAACAAAAAAAAAAAATCAAGTCTGAAAATTAGCTGCGATGCCGCAAGCTTTCAAAGTGATATACAGCCAGAGGAACGCAGGGTTGCAATAATCCTTAGCATAGCAGCAGAAGTGCCCACACCAGGGACCTACGCCAGACAGCTTGTCTTACATCAGCAAAGCGCAGGCCAACCCGCAATCCGAGCGTGCGGAACGGTTTCTCTTGCGAGGGCTCTAATGCCAAGCCAAAATCCTTTGTTTCAGTTAGCGATAACAATAGGTGTAAGAGCAGTTCACAGATTATGGCAGGATCTGTTTGGCTAGGAGCCAGACAGCACTAGCATTATACTATTAGGGCTTTTATTGTTGTGCAGACCTCAAATATCTGAGAACAAGGCGAACAAAGCCTCGTGAACACAGAATTTGTTCTGCTTGGCTTCTGATAACCCTTCAAAAGCTGTTAGTGAGGCAAATTCAGTCTGGGGGATTGGCTTGGCAAATTGGATTAATTATTTTAATCGAAATTCATTTCCCAAAACATACGTTTGACATCGTTGAACAAGTCGTTCTTATAAAAGCTTTTTTTTTCCAAGCAGAATTAGCTAACAGTCATTCTTTATGTTGTTTTTTTCACTTTATACACTTAACTTATGTCTTAAAATATAAATTAAATATTAAATTGAGTCTATAACATGAAAGTTTCATGATTTTACAATTCAAACAAATTATTACAAACTTGAAAGCAGTTGTTTTGTTTTATTTCGGGATGTTTGACATGTAAACCTGCAGATGTGATGAGTTGTCAAACTATCGGAAAACATGCTTTATGTAAATAAATTTAGATATTCATATTTGCTTATATAATACACACTCACCGGCCACTTTATTAGGTACACCTTACCAGTACCAGGTTGGACCCATTTTACGTTCAGAACTGCCTTAATACTTTGTGGCATAGATTCAACAAGGTACTGGAAATTTTTTGTCCATATTGACATGATAGCATCACACAGTTGCAGCAGATTTTTCAGCTGCACATCCATGATGCAAATCTCCCGTTTCTCCACATCCTAAAGGTGCTCTATTGGATTGAGCTCTGGTGACTGTGGAGGCCATTTGAGTACAGTGAACTCATTGTCATGTTCAAGAAACCAGTCTGAGATGATTTGCGCTTAATGACAAAGCGCTATTATAAAGTTTATCCTGCTGGAAGTAACCATCAGAATATGGGTACACTGTGGATAAAGGAATACTCTTCTGCATAGAAGCTGTCATTGGTTGTAACGAGTGGTTATTTGAGTTACTGTTGCCTTTCTATCAGTTTGAATTAGTCTGGCCATTCTCCTCTGACCTCTGGCATCAACAAGGCATTTGTGCCCACAGAACTATCGCTTGCTGCATGTTTTCTCATTTTCAGAACATTCTCTGTAAACCCTAGAGATGGTTATGCGTTAAAATCCCAGTAGATCAGCAGTTTCTGAAATGCTCAGACCAGCCTGTCTGGCAACAACCATGCCACATTCAAAGTCACTTAAATCACCTTTCTTCCCCATTCTGATGCTCGGTTTGAACTGCAGCAGATCGTCTTGACCATGTCTACATGCCTAAATGCATTGAGTTTCTGCCATGTGATTGGCTGATTAGAAATTTTCGTTACCGAGCAGTTGGACAGTAATTGTACCTAATAAAGTGGCCGGTGAGTGTATTTCATATAACAGATATGTAAACATTTATGTTTTTGTAGTTTCAAATGCAAACTTCAAGTACTAAAATGAATTAGAAAACAGCTAGGGGTACACCGTTACCATTTTCTTAGAACCAATCTAATACCAAAAATTCTGAGTATCAGTCAAAACAGACCGATCCGATACTTGCATGGGACGAAAACCATTTTCAAGGTTAATCACAGTTTGGAAAAGTCAAGGTTTTACAACCGCCAAAACCTTCTGTTATACTGTTCCTATGGTATACGCAATTTTTACTTTTCATTTACGTGTTTTTTAGAACAATTTCATTTAGTTTTTTTAAGGCAACAATATCTCTAGCTGAAACCCCTACATCAAAAGCTACTGTTTCAAAATATTTGACATGTTTCTTAAAATAAATAAATATTGTGATCGATTGGGGAAAATTTTACCCACACATTTAAAACAACATATTTTAGAGCAGTGATCACAATAACGTGATCCAGTGAAACCGTGATATTTTTATCCAAGTTTATCAGACCATCAGAATCTGATACCGGCTCATACCCATCCGATAAAAGCCCAGTCATTTCTGATAATCTGAGATATAGAAACCCAAAAACCCATTTAAAAGCAAGTTTTGAGAGATCACATTATTGCGTTCACATACACGTATTGTCGCACACACATTGAATACGTCAAATTCCTTCACACGTTTTTGTGGTTATACTCAAGAGATGATAGTACTTCATATAGCAGCTCCTTAGCTACAATTTCAAGGTCATGCCTTGGATAATTACCCCTCTTGGAGGACTTGTCTGTCTGGGGAGTTTGCGATTCCGCTTTACGGCCTGTCTGCTCTGGGATTAGCCTTAGGGCAAGGAGCACTTGGAGATGCTGATCAAGCCTCTCACTCAAATTGGCCAGAAAGCTTCTTCATCAGCAGGTAAAGCATCCCAGCATGAAGTGAAAAATCAAAGAACACCAAGCCTCTAAGATTAAACATCTGAAAGAATATGTGTCTGAAATAACCTTTAAAATCATCAACCTCATTTAAATCAAACTGTACTAAACAGATCTGGTGTGCTTGCAAATGAGCGCGGTTTTGTATTCCGCAGACTCGGCTTCCTGTAGAAGCCCAATTAGACCGGGCAGAGTTACAAATGGGTAGGGGGGAGGGCTGCTAAGACCCCGTAATTGAGGAAAATCATTTACCCACAATGCAACAGGGCTGAGAGGGATCAAAGGTAGCCTGTGTATGTGTGAAGGTGAACAAACCCGGGAGGGGGAGGGGGGTCCATGTTTTTTAAATCTACTAATTAGCGGACCCTCTTTTTCCTTGCTAATTTAATTCCCTTCTCTTAAGTCTTTGGATTGTGCTCCCCCCACCCAACCGACACCTCCAAAAGGGAGCGTTAGCATTTCAAAAGTGTATCCAAGCTTTCCCAAATAGAATGGTCACTAGGAAGCTGATCCTGTCAGGAAAGAGAATGGGGTGGGAAAAGGGAGGGGTTCGGGGAAGGAATGGCCTTAAATGCCATCTTTCAAATTTCAAAAACACTGGGTTCGGGGCTGTAAAATGACCCTGTTAAAGCCTACAGCTCATCTAGCGCAACAAAGGCTGACTTGGGATAACTTGAGCCTAAAGCAAGTACTGCTGAACGCTGCACAACATGTCAGACTCCGGATGAGTTTCTTTTCTTCTTTTTTTCTTAATGTGAAGAACATTTGAAACATTTTCCTTCAATTTAAAGCACTTTTTGTGCAATGAAAAGGTTCTATGGATGTTAAAATGGCAAAAATCTACTTTTATTTTTAAAGGTTAGCATATAGCTCATTCAAACCAACAATGCTGATGACTTTAGATAACTTGAGCCTATAGGACTGCTGAACGCTACACATGTCAAACTCTGGATGAGTCTCTTTGTACAAAACAAAACCATACATCATTTAAAATCAGACTAAAAAGTGTCTAAAATATCTGCTTTTATGCGCTTAAACATAACAATTATGATTCCAAAAGCGGTGTTTGATCAAAAAGCGACCATTTATTGCCTCTACAGTCATCTGTACTTAAAACAGCCATGTTTTTTTGTCTTAATGTGAAGAACATTAATCATTTTCCTTCACGTCAAAGCACCTTATGAGCAATATTAAGCTTTTATGGATGTTAAAATGGCATATATGTATTTTTATTTTTAAAGGTTAGCATATAGGAGCTCATCTGAGCCAACAAAGGCTGATTTGGGATAACTTGAGCCTGAAGGACTGCTGAACGCTGCACATGTCAAACTCTGAATGAGTTTATTTGTACAAAACAAATCCATATATCATGTAAATCATGCCAAAAGGTGTCTAAAATCTTCTTTGGTGCGCTTAAACAACTAATTATGATTACAAAAGTGATGTTTGATCAAAAAGCAACCTTTATTGTCTCTACAGACATGAGTCCTTAAAACAGCCATGTTTTTTGTGTGTGTGTTTGTGTGTGTGTGTCCTTCACATTAAAGGACTTTGAGCAATCTAAAGGTTCTATGGATGTAAAATGGCAAATATATACTTTTATTTTTAAAGGTTAGCATATAGGAGCTCATCCCAACCAACAAAGGCTGACTTGGGATAACTTGAGCCTAAAGCAAGTACTGCTGAACGCTGCACATGTCAAACTCTGCACGAGTCTCTTTGTACAAAACAAATCCATACATCATGTAAATCATGAGGTGTCTAAAAGCTTATATGGTGCGCTTAAACATATAAAAATTATGATTCCAAAAATGGTGTTTGATCAAAAAGTGACTATTTATTGCCTATGCAGTCATCAGTACTTAAAACAGCCATGTTTCTTTTTTGTCTTAAAATGAAGAACATTTTAATCTTTTCCCTTCACGTTTAAGCACTTATTGAGCAATGAAGAGGTTCTATGGATGTTAAAATGGGAAATATTTATTTTATTTTTAAATGTTAGTGTATAATAGCTCATCCAAAGAAACAAATGCTGACTTTGGATAACTTGAGCCTAAAGGACTGCTAAACGCTGCAAAACAGGTCAGATTCCAGATGAGTCTCTTTGTACAAAACAAATCCATACATCATGTAAATCATGCCAAAAAGTGTCTAAAATCTTATTTGGTGCACTTAAACATAAAGAATTTTAATTCCAAAAGTGATGTTTGATCAAAAAGCGACCAATTATTGCCTCTACAGTCATCAGTACTTAAAACAGCCATGTTTTTTTTTTGTCTTAATGTGAAGAACAATTTTATAATTTTCCTTCGTGTTTAAGCACCTTTTGAGCAATGAAAAGGATCTATGAATGTTAAAATGGCAATTATCTACTTTTATTTTTAAAGGTTAGCATATAGGAGCTCATCCAAACCAACAAAGGCTGACTTGGGATAACTTGAGCTCAGACGAGCACTGCTGAGCAGGGCAAAACTCCGGATGTTTCTCATTGTACAGAACCGATCCATACATTACAATGATCTTTCCAAGTAATGCATGCTTATGGGTTTACGTTCCATCTCAAACACATCTATAAAATCTGTTATTTCTAAATTTCTCAAAAAACCTTTAATTTAATAATTGTATAATAATATAAAGGATCTTTTACTCACTTTATTAAATCTTACGTGCAAAGGAAAGTTTCTGCATGGAAGCATAAAATCCAATTAAGCACCTTTATTTACAAGAATGTAGACAAGATGCGAGATGTAACAGTGGCAGTTCTTTGCTGTTTGTGTTTTTGGAAGGAGCTCAGTCTGCTTTTTTATTCCCTGGGGAAGCTATTGAGGACCCTGGGTCCTTCGTGGAAGGCCCCTCCCCTTCCTCTGGGTCTAACAATTACCCCGTTGAGACGACACAATGCATGAACCCCGTGTCAGCCCCCACTGGGCTTTTCTGCGTGTCGGCTTGCTTTATCTGTCAAAGGCAATGCACTGACCGGCAACAAAAAGGCAAGTCTTAAAAAACAGTCAAAATAAAAAGGGGGGTGAATGGAGAACATTCAAACCAGTGACAGCATTGGAATAGCATCAGAAACGCCTGAAAAACAGTGCGATGTTGTGCAATAATGCTCCGAATTTCATTTGCATTACGGATAAACAAACGTTGAGTCGAGATGACACAGATTCTCCAGTCTAATCACAACCGTATGTTCCAGCTCCGCTCATTTTCATTTCGAACAGATAGCAATCTCAGCCTAGGGCCATCCCAAACACTCAGTTTCCCCCATAATCTTGGTCTAAAAAGCCTCCCAGAACCATTGAGGCATCAAGAGTACCCCTTTTCCAACCTTTAAACGTCATCCCAGCCTCTCTAACAATCTCACTGCTCATTCCCAGACAGTCTGACGCAGCCAGCTGAATTAAACGCTAGCAAGCAGCACATCGCTCTTTACCCCTCATCACCACGCTGGCCCAGTGACAGCCCAAGGGGTACGCATGCATTCCTCGAGGGTTTAAAATACCACAAGAGTGCTGGGAGATATAAACAAGCAGACGCAGTCAAAGAAAGGACGTCCCGAGGGCTTTAAATCAAGTCCATATGGGGTACCAAGCCCCCTATGCTTCAGTAAGTATCAGTGTCGGATTCCGCTGCTAATTAATCCAATTAAACAGCTCTCACACGCTTATTAAAGGTTTACTGAGATTTAGAAATGAGTACTGGAATCTGTGTTTTAGATACCAAGAGCATGGACAAAGTATGACATAAACGCTGGTCCAAACACAGTTGCACCATCCGGACCAGTAAGGGTGTGTGTAGATGTCTAAACCCACCATACGCCCCTAATCCGGTGCACCATGTCGTTTTAATTCCGCCTAATTAGGCTTAGGCAGACGTTAATTGGGATTTAGGTGAACGTGGCACACACAGCCCAGTGGGCGCTGTCATTTTTCACAGGTGTATGAGGATAAGGGTTACTAATCCCTTGGCCCGCTCTCAAAGACTCCTTCCTGGTGGGGAAACTCTCAAAAAATTGGCTTTTTCCCCGATATTGTGATTAGAAATGCTGTAACTGATGATGATATTCTTATTACCGTTATTATTGCAAGCGCGACCGTGGGCAGATTTCATCATCTTGACATCATTTCATTAGGCCGCATGCGAGTCGTCAAGGCCAGCGTGTAGGTCCTGAGCGGAGAGAGAAGGAGCGCCGGAGACAGATACATCGCTCACCTGCGAGAACAGAGGCCATTAATTGGCCTCTGGTGCCTGCTGTGCCCCGTCAGACACTGACAATTTATTATCTGCACTTAGGAGACCATCCATCCCAACTTCCACCGTGCCGCACCACAGGGGTTAACGTGATATATAGCGTTCCCGAGACATTCCTTCGTGCTTTCTTTTAGTTCCTTACACTCTTTCTCTCTCTTTTGCGTGCGCGCCTGCTGCCTTAAATACAGTTGAAGTCAAAATTATTAGCCCTTCTTCGATTTTTTTTTTTTCAAATATTTCCCAAATGATGGGAATTTTTCACAGTATTTCCTATAATATTTTTTCTTCTGGAGCAAGTTTTATTTGCTTTATTTCAGCTAGAATATAAGCAGTTTTTAATTTTTAGAAATTTTTTTTCATTTAATTTTTTAAATTTTTTTTAATGTCAAGCCCCCTTAAGCAATGTTTTTTTGATTGTCTACAGAATAGGGCTGAGGGGGGGTATCTAATTGCGTTTTTTCTTTTTTTTTTTTGACAGATATAGCAATTTGATTTAGATTTAATTCAAGCTGATTTTAATTTAATTCAAGCTTCAGCTCAATAATCTTTAAGCCGTGTCAACAATTCTGTGACGGCTCTAAAAATTCGGACATTTTTGTTCGGTGTCTGTCACTTTGAAACCAAAATATTCACACATTACAAATGCTGTTTTTCTTTGATATTAATTTGTCTCTTAATGCTTCTGAAGCAGCAAACACCATAATCCCACATGCCAGTACTTTCCAGTTTGTTGTTTTTGTGAGCTTAGTTCAGTTGCTAGAGGTGTGAACTGTACTGGTCTCACGGTTCGGTTCAGTTACGATTATCATGCCATCGATTCAGTTCAATTTGATATGTTGGTGCATTGACGATGCTTTCCATACACAGTGTCATATGGTGGTGGTGGGGGGGGGGACACAGCACACTGCATTATGCTGTTTCTCATTCAAACAAATAAACACGCACGGACGCGCGTTTGCCTGCTTGCTCGGGAGCGATATTGTAAGACCGCCCGCTCCTGTTCAAATTACACTGGAGTTACCGACCGCTCCCGCGCTTTATTCGGAAATTTATTCCCGCACTGCATGAAATCTGGTCGGATGTAGAAGAATGTAGACCTAGATCTAGAAGGATCGCTATAACAGCCGAGAGGAAAAAAGAGGGGAGGAAAAGTCAAGCCAGCAGCCGAGAGGAACAGTCATGCCAGCAGGTGAAATGGTCCACATTGAGAGAGAGAGAGCAGTTCTGCTAGTTGCGCAATTCTGATTGGGCAGAACGAAAGTGTGCCCACACAGTTGGCTAGTTATGAAGCCTGCCCGGTCACCCAATTTCAGCATGATTTTCTTGACGTAGGGTGTCATGGGAAGTCAGAAACGACAAATGGACGTTTGACACAAGATTCCGTCATTTCTTCTTGTGTAATGTGGCATAGTTCACGACAACCAATACCATGTCTGCGATGCCTCAAGACAACATCACAGAATGTCTAACATGTTTAATTTTCTGAAGCTTAGCAGACTGGTTTTGAAGATGTTACTCATTATTTTTGTTTACATCGATACATATATATTTGATATTGTGATTAACTATTTCCAACGTTTCAAATTGCGACTCGATTTTGATTAATAGCACAGCCATACTCCAGAACAAACCATCATTATACAATGATTTGCCTAATTACACTTACTTGCCTAATTAACAGTTAAGCTTTTATATGTCACTTTAAGCGTAATGCTAGTATCTAAAAAAAAATCTAGAAAAACATAATGTAAAGTCATCATGGCAAAGATGAAAGAAATCAGTTTTTAGAAATGAGTTATTCAAACGTATGTTTAGAAATGTGTTGAAAAAATCTGGGGGCAAATAATTTTGACGTCGACTGTGCATATGGACACATCCACTCCTGCATCTGTAACTGAGGATCAGACAATGAAAAGCACAGCAGACGCACAAAAACTCTCCCATACGCTGTGCTTTCATTGAGCGACGGCCTGTATCATACAAACTAGGCTTTACAGTCACTGGCTCAACCTGTTTGACTGACAATGAAATGAAAGTGAAGAGAAGATGAATGACATGCCTCGAAGATGGACAAAACTGCTTGAGGGAGCATGACTATGTGAACATATTCATATGGATATTTTATTATTATACTATTATTTTGAATCATTTTTTTATGATCATATAAACTGAAAGACAGCTTGAAACGTTTGTACAAATAAAGTTTATATGTTACACAAGATTATTGAATAGGGCTGCACAATATATCATTTCAGCATCAATATCACAATGTTTGAATCTGCAATCGTCACATCGCAGGATCTGCATTGTCAAGCTGAGGGTAATATAACATGACTTACTCTAATAGTGTGACAGAATTTTTAAGGTTTGGATGTGTTTTTAAGGCTTGTGACTAAGATCGAGTGATTTTAAGACATTTGGTACAAAAAAAAGTTTGCTACTTTAACAAAGATTAAGTGTTTGTATTATATATACAATGAAGACTGCATGTTGTTATTTTACATAAGATTATTTCTGAGTTTCTGAACTTTAATACTGTTAAATGCCACCGAAATCCACGATGCGCTGTTTATTTAATTTGTATGTTTTTTCTATCGGTTTCCTTTGTGCTTTATTCAGTAAGTATATTCAATTTTATGCAACTTAAACTTTATCGCACTTATCTACAAAATCATTCCAATCAATGTAAAACTGAATAAACAGAGTTGCTCAAGTCATCTTGTGAATTTATTTTCATATTGCAATATATAATCGCATTAAAAAATAAAATCGGGATGCCTGTTTTTTCCAATATCGTGCTGCACTACTATTTAAGTTGATTATAAAAGAGGGGGGAAAGTGTTTTTAAACTATGAAAAAAAATTGTAATCTTTTTATTCTTCTGTTTAAATAATTTTTTTTTTAAATCACTAAACGCTCAGATCTGCTGTTTTAAATTTGTACAATATGAAGTGCATGCATAAATAGTTATTTTTTCTCACCAAAGAGTTCTCTAATATTGTAAAAAAAATATTTGAGCTTTTTCCATTTAACAAAGTAAAAATGAACTTTTCTTAAGAATGCTGGTTGATGACACTGTCACGGACTTCGATACACACACACACACAAACATACACACAGACACACACACACACACACATATATATATATATATATATATATATATATATATATATATATATATATATATATATATATATATACACGATCCAGCAAGATAACCCACATCACAGATTGGTCCGTTGCTCCCAAACAAACACTTGGATAACCTTTTCCAGGACACCCCGCTATTCTGCACGTCGCTTCCTTCTGCACACTCGCTCCACCTTCACTTCCGCTCACCTTACTCCAACAAACACAACCCACCTCCAAACACCTTCTCACTTCCAATTTTATTGATAAACAAATCCATCTGCCCCCACAACGTCATTCATTTAGGTGTTCACCATTGGTGCATTTGTTTAAATTGTGCGGTCCAATCAGAGACCTACACAATATATATATATATATATATATATATATATATATATATATATATATATATATATATACACATACATACACACACACACACACACAAATACACACACTGACTATCGAAAAATATATAGCTTGAAGGGGCTAATGATTTTGACCTTAAATTGTTGTTTAAAAAATTTAAAACTGCTTTTATTCTAGCCGAAATAAAACAAATAAGACTTTCTCCAAAAGAAAAAACATCATAAGACATACTGTGAAAATGTCCTTGCTCTGTTAAAAATCATTTGGGAAATATATATATTTGTAAAAAACTAAATCAAAGGGGGGCTAATAATTCTGACTTCAACTGTATATTTTTTCCCTACTATGAAAGTCAATGGGTACCATTAACCAGCATTTTTCAAAATATCTTCTATTGTGTTCAACAGATGTAATATCATTATTTGAGTTTCTTTATTCTTCTGAACAAAACATAAAATATCACTTAACAGTTAAATCAGGTGCTTTAAATAATAATAAGTGAATATATGCATTAATAGTTAAATTTTACTGACTAAAGAATTCTCTAACATTGTCAAACCTTGTTTGAGTTTCTTTTTACTACTGAATACAAAATAAGCTATTCTGAAGAATGCTTTAGATAAAACCCATTGACTTCTCTCTATATTTAACCCCTACTACGGAAGTCAATGGGTCTATCAACCATTTATCAAATATCTTCAATTGTGTTCAAGAGAAGAGAGAAACTAATAACCACATGAGGGAGAGTAAACTATGAAGCAATTTAATTGTTGCGTTAACAATCCCTTAACTAATACACCATCAATATTATCTCATCAACTTTACATTGGCTTCCAATTTGTTCTCAACACAAGCGCGTTCAAACTTTTAAAAACTCATTGCTGCTGTCAATAATGGATTGCATCTTTGGGTTAAGCGTTGACGATTTTCTGAGGTCACGGAAGAGCTGGCGAATTCTTGTCAGATGACATTCGAGCCTCTAATGGGGACAGTTTGACATACAGTAATAAAACGGGCTCCTGCGGTGAGACATGAATCAAGGCCACATGACGGATGTGCTCTGTCTTAACTATCAGTTCCCAGCCTCACTACAGCCATGAGCTAATCAGCAAGTCCTCACAGGCCTCACTGTACAACAGACACGTATTAGAACAACACCATCATTCATTGTCACAAGCAGAAAACACTGCTCAGTGGCCAGGAATCAACACCAACTCCTCATATGTCAACGCAGTTGGCCGAAAAACATCCGGTCGATTGCTGAACTTACAAGTTGGGACTGTCGCCACGTCCTTCAGCAGCACTTGAAATCTTTCAGCTGACTCTAAAGCACAGTGGTTAAGACTCAAATCACGAACGACGTTGTTGGTAATGTCATTGCTGACTGCGCCAAAAACACAAGCCGTCCTTGACACGCTTGTCGACTGATCTAATAATGGCACATGTTTTTACAATATATCGTTTCAGCATCGCTATCACAACAATGCAGGGTTCCACACAATTTATTTATGTTGTCCCAACACCAACCGATTAAGTTTACTTAAATTAAAGTTGATTGAACATAAAACAATTAAGTTGTCCCCAAATAAACTTCAAGAATTGTGTTGTGTCAGCTTATTTTAGATGAGTAGTTTGAACGAGCAGCAAAAATTATTTCTTCGAGTGTGAACGTATTCGCAATAGTCACATGGCAAGACATGCAATGTTGTGTGCAAACATTTTTTATAATCAGATTTCTGTACCTGAACATTGTTCAAACCATCACATAGTGCTGGTTAAACTGTATTCATGATCGCAGTATTTATTGCAGAAAAATAAAATATCGCAATATCAGATTGTTACAATATCGTGCAGCCCTAATCCCTAGCATAATTACAGAACTCTGTGCACTGTAACAAATGCTGGGTTCCACTTAATAACTGCATTTATATGTAATTAAAATTATATATATATATATATATATATATATATATATATATATATATATATATATATATATATATATATATATATATATATATATATATATATATATATATATATATATATAAAATAATATATATATATAATATATAACTTAAAATTGGTGTCTTGTTTCTAGTCCAAATATCTACATTTTTAGCAAAAACTAAATTATCTTACCTATCCCACTGGCAGATAATTTTGTTTGTTTGAATGAAAAACTTAAAAAGGAAAGTTTTAAGAAAAGGTTTAAAACAAAACAATATTAAATATTAAAATACTTTATATTTGAACTATAAATAAGACAAAGTAAATTAAGAGAAGCGTTTTTTTTTCATTGTGATTATTTAATTTTTGTACTTGAACATTGTTGACTCCATAGAAAACTATCAATAGTGCTGCTTAAACTGTATTCATATCGCAGAAAAAATCATTTATCACAAAAAAATAAAATATCGCAATATCAGATTGTTTCTATATCGTGCAGCCCTAATTCCTAGCATAATTATAGAGCTCTGTACGCTGTAAAAAATGATAGGTTCCACCTAATTATTGTATTTATATGGAATTAAATTTTATATTTTATATTGGATTTTTTTTCACTTAAAATTTGTGTCTTGTTTCTAGTCCAAATATCTACATTTTTAAGCAAAAACAAGATTATCCCACTGGCAGATAAATGTGTTTGTTTTAAGGAAAAACTTGAAAAGGAAAGGTTTAAAGAAAAAGGTTGAAAACAATACAATATTAAATATTATAATATTAGATATTTGGACTAGAACCAAGACAAAGCAAACTAAAAGTAGCATTTTTTTTGCATTGTGATTATTTAATTTCTGTACCTGAATATTATTGGACTACATAGAAAACCTTTAAATGGTGCTGGTTAAACTGTATTCATATCACAGTATTTATCGCAGAAAAATAAAATATCGCAATATCAGATTTTCCAATATCGTACAGCCCTTATCCCTAGCATAATTACAGAGCTCTGTATATAAAACTGCTCACAATTCCTTTATCTTGCCCCAACACAAATCAATTAAGTTACCCTTATTGTTTTTACAAATTTAAGTGGGTTGAACATTAAACAAATACGTTGTAACCCCAAAAAATAAGAATTCTGTTGTTTTAACTCATTTAAAAAAGAGCAGTTTGAACAAGCAGCAAAAGTTATTTTTTCAGCACTTGAAATCTTTCAGCACGGTGGTTAAGACTCAAATCACGAACACCGCTGACTGTAATGTCATTGCTGACTGCGCCAAAAACACGAGCCGTCCTTGACACGCTTGTCGACTGATCCAATGATAGCGCATATTTTTACAATCCCTAGCATAATTACAGAGCTCTGTATACCCGAATGCAACCAAGAACAGGACGCTTCTCCATCTCTCGGGGAAGATGAGCCCTACCATGAAGTTCCAACCGTGACCTTTGGCCTCTCTCCCTACGGGTGCTTGTTAAAGCGCTACACAGTTTCCTCAATGCGCAGATGCCTCTCAGCAGTGGTGCAGCGTACAGCTAATTCTCTGAGCAACTCCATCGGAATTCAATACAAGCAGGGCACATGGGAAAGCGATCCATGCTTTTCCACCTTGAATTAATTTCCTTGGTGAAATACGACTTCATCCCACCATCCTCGGCAGCGTTTTAACTCTCTGATAGGCATGATTTAAACTGCTTATTCAGGATTACATTAATCAAGCAATCACTTCAGCTGTAATCATGAGTAGACGTGAAAAGTCTGTCAATTGTTGCCTTATGCTTTATTTATTCCAACGCGTTTATAAATCCATTTAGTTACTCTCAATCTCTCGCTTTTCTAGCTGTGAATTGTATGCCATATTCATAGAGACAATTTGAAAGTGAAGTCTAGTATTTATGTGCCGAAAACAAAATAAAAATTGTTTTTGAATTGTTTTCCTGTCAGTAGCGGTGTTTTCATCCACCTATATTCATTCTAGGCATGGGACGATAACCGTTTTCAAGGTATACCGGTTTGGTCAAGGTTTTAAAACCATCAAAAATTTCTGTAATACAGTCCCTAAGATATATCAGTGTTTCCTCTAGGTTTTTTCCAGCTGTGGCAGCAGGCCTTTTTTACACAGATCTACCAACAACTGCCGTTATTTCAAAGACAAATGTCGTGAGCGCGAGCATGTGAATCTTTTTGCTTGCGCCGATTTTCTTTGCTCGTGCACAAAACTTTACATGCCCTTGCAAATATACGCTGCTCAAGCGCAGATCTTCTTGTGCGCAGTGCACTCTCAAATAAACGCTGCTGAAGTGCGATTTAGTATGTCTCCAACGTTTATTAGATTTGCTAGGAATATACATGCACGTCTCTAATAGACCTACAGAGCTGTATTAATGCGTCCTGAAGTAAAGTAAAAAGGCTACAAGTCGTGTTGGCTGGCATCACGCACCTGTCAGACAGCCAGTCAGTCAGCACGTAACCTTCAAGGTTTAAACAAGTAACGCATAGCAATACTACGATCGGTTACAGAAAAGTTTGTGCGGTTATAATTTACTTACCCTTTAATACGTTTTGCTGCGATTATTACCCGCTATAAAAAAACAAGACTGAATGATTTGAATGAGAAGAATTTTGCCAAGGAAGAATGAATGTAGCGGAAACCATGTATATGTAAGATTGTTTTAATTTACGTTTGTTAGGACAACAGTATCTCCAGCAGAAAAGGTAACCAAAGATGCCGTTTTAAATTGTAAAGAAATCTGTGTTTTTGAAACTAATAATGACAGCAGAAGTCAATGATTCATTTGAATTATTTAGCCTGACATACTTACTGCTCCAAAATATTTTAAATAGATTGAAAATTTAAAAAGAATATATTTTAGAGCAGTAATCACAATACTGTGACACCGTGAAACCGTGACATTTTTAACCAAGGTTATCATATCATCAGAATCTTATACTGGCCCATGCCTAATTCATTCATGCACATTTTGGAATATAGCATAAAACAATGCTTTAAGTTTGAATGAACCGGAAGCTGCGACCGTATTTTTCCATAATGGGATGCAGTTCCAAGAGAAACTGAATATTAAATGAAAAAAAAGTAGGTGTGGCTTGTTTTTGAGTTCAATTAAAGACTACAAAGACAAATAGTTTTTTTTTTTTTTTTTTTTTATGACATGCACAGATGAACTGTTGACCACAAAACTAGCAATGTGATCTAAGAAAATCAATATGGTTAGTTTTGATTTCATGTGTACTTTAAATGTAAATGCCAAGACGCAAATACCTTTTGGCCATAAAAATGCACGCAACTGAGTAGGATCAACTTTTTACCCAATAACTATCCATAAATGTGCATAAACTACAAACACAATAAGTGAATAAACTCCAGAATGCGAATAAAAAAAGTCTTGTGATTTTGTTTTGTGTTATCAAGTCATGCGATGGGACAGCATTAATCCAGCAGATCAACCACATTGTAAATATCTGAAATGTTGGTCATTGTAAAACGCTGTAGTCAATGTCTGTCATCCAAATGAGTCTTGTGCCTATAAAATCCACCGCGTGTTCATTAGGTGCCCATTGTGCAAGGAATTTATTTTATATACGAACAAAGGCCCACAGTGGCTTCTCCTGTAGCAAATTTCATTCTTTATTTTGATATTTGCCGCCAGTTTATCAAGTGATGATTTTGTTTTCTTTGACTTATTGAATGGAATCATATTTTGTCGAAAATTTTTTTATACGATATTCAAGCTATCACAAATATCGCATGGAAACATAGCTAGCGTTTACACTCTAAATTTCTGTCATTAGTTGAGCTAATGTTGGCAGCTTAAAACTTTCCTTCAGTTTATTCCCTTCTTTATTTTGGGTCGCCACGGCGGAATGAACCGCTGACTATTCCAGCATATGTTTTACGCAGCAGATGCCCTTCCAGCCGCAACATAACACTGGAAAACACCTATACACTCATTCGAGCACACGCGCTCATACACTACGTGCAATTTAGTTAATCTAATTCACCTATAGCACATGTCTTTAGAATGTGGGGGAAACCGGAGCACCCTGAGGAAACCCACGCCAACATGGGGAGAACATGCAAACTCCACAGAGAAATGCCAACTGGTCCAGTTGGATCTTGAACAAATGACTTTCTTGTTGTGAGGCGATTGAGCCACCGTGCCATCCTTAGAGCTAATGGTTATGCTCTAAAACTCTGCCATTGGTTGAGCTAGCTTAAGAAAACAGCTTATAGTCGAGCTTTAATAGCAGCAAAATGTTTGAATTGTTGAACAAATCAGCCGTTAAACAGCTTATTATAGTTGTCTCTGCAAATAAGCAGAAAGAAGGAAAAAAATGACACGCTATACGATTCTTCCAGGTTTTAACTTGAACACAATTACTTCAGGCTCAACTGTAATCACAAAGCAAACTATGGCAATAAAACAAAGCAATCAACAGTTTAAGGCGTAACAGCCCCTTAAACCAGACTGTCTCTTTAAATCACTGCGTTGGAGAAGCATTACAAACAGACCCGCTCGCATACAGTCTCCTTAATATAGCAAAACTTGCACTGAGCTCCAGGTCTAGATGCCTGAAAAGCCAAAGACTGTGGAATCCAGTTAAATCTGTGACAATGTTGCGAGGTTTGGAGATAAAAAGCCGGCGAGTTTGTTTTAGCAGAGCTTTCGTCAGTTATTCGCAAAGAAAGAGGATCAGGGGGCAACGTCAACCGGGATTATGCAGGTCTATTACATTCGGCTTAGGGTTTCTGTCAAAATCTCTGCTCGGAGCTGTTCCACCCGGGCCTGGAAACTGAAGGAGGGACAGTGATCTCAGAATGGGATGGTCTAGGCAGGCACAGCTCTGAGCAAAGCTACCGGAAACAAACCTCAGTGAATGAACACAAATGCAGACAAAATAATGACTTGCGTTGATTAATCATTAATGAAAATCATATGAGAATGCTGAATGCAATGATAATAATAATAATAAAAAGAGGAAGAATGAATAATAAAATCATATAAGTAGCAAAAAAAAGTGAACTTTGGCCAAATGCTTGGTCAGAGTAACAAATGATTTCTTATTCACAACCAGAACAAGACAAACAGGTTTAGCACGAGCACACAACACATTAAGGAAGCGACGAGTCTGTAATGTACCTCACTTTAAAAATCTTTTTCAGCACATTAAAACACAATGCTTGCATAAATAAGACCTAAAACACACAATCTGCATTTATTACAGGCCTCCAAACATTCGAACCAAAGAATTTCATGAGTTTCCAGTCAAAACCAATAAAGTTTTTCTGTTTCTTTTAAACAAATGCTGACTAAAGTATAAAAGAATTGACGTGCCTCTATTTGATTTGGCTGCATGTCATATAATCACTGGACTTACACTGACAGAGTAATGTCAAGACGACAAAAAAACGTTCCCATTGTTCACCTTTCCTCTATAAGAATGTGCGAGCAGCTCCTCAATGGTAGATTTTTAGCTATGAAAGTTACACTCATGCAAGTTTTATATGATTTCTATGTCTGTGGAGACATAAGAAGTAAAGACTAACTCGATGTGGTCATTTTATTAGCCTATGAACCATTCCTGCTTGTTATCAAACTATTTCATGACTGTAACGAGGCAATTCATTCATAATTTATTGTTAAAAACAGCTATCATAACATTATTTATCAATATTTGGCTCTTTTTGGATTCTCGGCAGCTATAGAAATGTAAAATGTGGAATGGAAATACGTTGAAATTAAAATGGAAATAAGTTGGGATAACTGTTTTTGTTTACATACCTCAAAATGGTCTATAAAGCAAACCAAGTCTGAGATGAAAGCATGCCTAGATAATAATTATTGTTTCAGTCAGTGGCACTGTTACACTAGCAAAGGGTTGATATATGAGAGATACAGTATTAGCTACAAATATAACGTTGTGGTAGCTTCGCCATGTCAGTCAGGAGCATTTTAAGATAGTAAAGTTAAGACTATGGGCACAATATCACACAAACACTCAAAAATATATCACATGTGGGCAACTTCTTGATTGAGGTTGGTTTTATATTTGCACATCCGTTCAGTGAAAACTTGTGGCACGCTCCCTATATTGTTTACCATGGCACTTTGAATATTGGTCTGAAATCACATTTAACTATGACTTGAAAACAACGTTAGCACTATTTATTTGACTGTGAACTTGTACTTCCATAGTCATTGGCTGCTAATATGATTTCAATATTTAGTATTAGCAAAGAATACTTCTCTGAAATTATATTATTAAGGAGAAAGTCTGAATGTGTGGACATAAAAAATTTTTATATCCCTCTTAGAATGTGCTAGCAGCTCCTCAAAGACAGATTTTAGCTCTAAAAGTTGCACTTATGCAAGTTTTATATGTTCTAGTATGATTTCTAGCGTCTGTGGAAACATAAGCAGCACAAAGCAAACTAAATCTGAGAAGCATGGCTAGATAATGATTACTGTTTCAGTCAGTGCCACTGTTACACTAGCAAATGGTGATAAATGAGAAATACAGTATAAGCTACAAAAATAACGTCGAGGTAACTTCGCCAAGTCGGTCAGGAGCATTTTAAAAGACGCAGGACACAAAATGACACACATTTACGGATATAACACACGTAACTTAGGCAACTTTGTGTGGCTTCACACACTACAAAAAGAGGCAAATGCCAGCCGTTCACCTCATTTCACCGGAACATAACGCGAATGCATTTTGTGAACTTAAACTGGTCTTACCAAAAACAAACGAACAAAATAACAGTACCTACCTGTGCAAACGTGTGTAACTGCGATAAAAAGCACGAATCCAATTATTCTCCCCGTCATCGTTTAAATATTCGCGTTTTAGATAGATGCTTGTGTAATCCGCAAAAATAACAAAATAAAAAAATCAGATTTCTCTGCGTTTTTGATCCTTCATAATATCCAGATGTAATGTTTTCCAGAATATTAAGAGTTTCGTAGAAAAGTTTACATTGAAGTTTCCGTTAATTTGAGTGTAATCCAATTTATTAGTGCTCAAACACGCACTCCACGAGTCCAAAATGACTTAAAATCTCAAAATTAGTCCAAGTTAACTCATATAAAAAAAGACGTGCAGATGAAATCACCCCCTAAAAAATAAGAGTTCTGCAAAGCGCAGAGTTGGTCAATTCTTATCCGCTGACCGCATCCCATAAGAAATCTCCTAGAAAGCCAGTGAAAAGAAACTCCAACTCTTTCCCAAAGTTTGAAATGCAGTAAGGTCCTCGGCCTGAAAAAGATGACCAGTGTCACATCGTTCAGAAACAACGTGAATAAGTCATTTCCAACTCTGAAACTTCAGTTTCCATTGGGAGAGCAGAAGCTGATGCTGAAGAATTTGCTGACTGAAGTCCATTGGATGTAGATCACTTCCACTTTTCCATTGCTTTGCAGAATTAAGCGTATGTCCGATATTTCCCCCCTGTATTGTTTTTCTTTCTTTCTACGTCTTCTTTCAGTTTCCCCCCTCAGTGCTTCAATGTTTGGATCGGTGTACTGAGGTCCCCCGTCACTTCGGGCTGAGGGGATTTGAAACAACGGTACTTCATTCAAACAGCATGAATAGTAAATGACATGGTACGTCCCGGGCTCCCCCTCCGCAGACTGAACAATGGATAGTTCCTAAGGAGAATTACCTTGGTGTTGCCATGTCCGCTGGTTTGAAACACTGTGCATGTTTTATTTTTAAGACTTTCGTATTTTATTTCTCAACATATTTCACTTTACATATCTAAAACGTGTAAAAGTCAAGATTATCTGCAAAAAGTATAAACTTATTAACTATCTTTTATTGTTTTATTATAATATTTTAATATAACACGTGAAATGATAACTTATTAAAATATTTAAAGCGTTATAATAATGTTAAATAATAAAAATGATTCACCAAATCTAACTGGAAATATGGATATTTCTGAAAAATATCATATATTATATTATGCTTATATATATATATATATATATATATATATATATATATATATATATATATATATATATGTATAAATATATATATATATATATATATATAAATATATATATATATATATATATATATATATATATATATATATATATATATATATATATGTATAAATATATATATATATATATAAGCATAATATAATATATGATATTTTTCAGAAATATCTATATTTCCAGTTAGATTTGGTGAATCATTTTATTATATATTACATTTAATCATTATATTATATATATAGTAAAATAAAGATGAAATAAATACTCCACAGACGTGAATATTACAGAATGTGGCAGTTTATAGCATGTGGTTTAATGTGCTAGAAAAAAATCAGATACCTGTACGTGTTTTCTAGCGAGATTTGGCAACCCTTATTAACCTCTTCAGAAACGGGCTCCCTCAAGGCAAGAGTCTGTTTGATCAAACTTTAATGAATTTACACTTTAAAATACACTCCTCGCTTCGGGGAAACGGAATAATTTGCTCTTAATTATCTTAAAAGGCGAAGTGTGTGTGTGGATTTATGGAGCGCTTTATTTGCACGACTAGTTGAAAGGTTTCCTGAATTCAAATTTCATGTGTGTGCGTATTTGTCTTACTTTATCTACAAAATTGAATTCGTTAAATCCTCATGCCTCTATAATTGGTTTGTGTTTATTGTTTCTATATGTTTAAGAAGAACAAATGTGAAGTATTGTGTCTGTCCTGCGCCTATATGAATCTGACAGGCGCCCCATTAATAACTCAACACCGCCCTCTACTGCTGGGCACTGCGGACACATTTACAAACAACAATACAATATTAATATACACAGAAGACTTATGGGACTCTACAAACGTATACCATCCTAAAATCTCAGCGATTTTAATGTCCATTTGCATAAGTGTCCATAGAGCCTATTAAGAAGGGCTTCATCTACCTAAAATACAAACAAACAGGCTAATTTAGGCTATATACTACAGTTGCTTTTTAATTGCACAATCTATGACAAGGCTTCAAATATTCATATGACCCATATTAGAGGTTATGCTCAAGTAAATGATAAAATATGAGAATTATGCTGATTATATCATATAATTTTGATTTTATGATCAATAAGTCATGACAACATATGTTTTAGTGAATTGTAACTTATTTAACTTAGCTAATCATGTTCCAACTTAATTGTATGAGTTACGCAAGCTGTTTCAAGTTGGTTTAATATAATATCTATTCAAATGACTCAAGGTTATTACAGATTTAGCTTGAAACAGCTTGAAATGAAGGCAACCAGTTTTTTTTTTTTTTTTTTTTTTTTTTTTTTTTTTTTTTTTTTACAGTGTACAGTATATTCACTCACCGGCCACTTTATTAGATACAACTGTCCAACTGCTTGTTAATGCAAATGTTTAATCAGCCAATCACATGGCAGCAACTCAATGCATTTAGACATGTAGACATGGTCAAGACGATCTGCTGCAGTTCAAACCAGGCATCAGAGTTGGGAAGAAAGGGGATTTAAGTGACTTTGAAAGGGGCATGGTTGTTAGTGCCAAATAGGCTAATCTGAGTATTTTTAGAAATTGCTCATCTACTGGGATGTTCACGCACAACCATCTCTACGGTCAGAAAAAGAGAAAATATCCAGTCAGCAAATCTGTGGGCACAAATGTCTTGTTGATGTGAGAGGTCAGAGGAGAATGGCCAGACTGGAGAATGACCACAACGAGTGGCACTCCTGTCAGCTAAGAACAGAAAACTGAGGCTACAATTCACACAGGCTCACCAAAACTGGACAATAAAAGATTGGAAAAACGTCGCCTGGTCTGATGAGTCTCGATTTCTGCTGCAACATTCAGATGGTAGGGTCAAATTTTGGGATCAGGTCATGAAAGCATGGATCAATCCTGCCTTGTATTAATGGTTCAGGCTGGTGGTGGTGTAATGGTGTGGGGGATATTTTCTTGGCACACTTTGGGCTCATTAGTCTTAATTGACCATCATGTCAATGCCACAGCCTGCCTGAGTATTGTTACTGACCATGTTCATCCCTTTATGACCACAGTCCAACAGGATAATGTGCCATGTCATCCCAGACTGGTTTCTTGAACATGACAATGAATTCACTTTACTCAAATGGCCTCCACAATCACCTGATCTCAATCCAATAGAGCAACTTTGGCTGTGGATGTGGTGAAATGAGAGATTCGCATCATGGATGTGCAGCTGACAAATCTGCAGCAACTGTGTGATGTAATTATGTCAACATGGACCAAAATTTCTGAGGAATACTTCAAGTACCCTGTTAAATCTTGTGAAACGAAGGATTAAGGCAGTTCTGAAGACAAATGTGGGTCAACCTGGAACTAGTAAGGTGTACCTAATAAAGTGGCCAGTGAGTTGATATATATATATATATATATATATATATATATATATATATATATATATATATATATATATATATATATATATATATATATATATACACTCACTAAGAGAGTTTAAAAAAGAAAAGATGATGAAAGTAAATAATATCTGAAACTATACACTGACTGTATATACATACTGTACAATCCTTAGATTTGCTGTTTTTTAGCATCACAAACCAAAAGTGCAACATCTGAAAGAAATTCAGCCGCATGTGTCTAATCTTCCGACTTGTAGTGTGCCAGAGAAAAAACCCACATTAAGCTAGAAAACTTCACACTACGTGCGCATAAATCTACAAAACCACAGTCTGTTCACGTCATTATTATTCTGAGATTTGTGACTATATTTGATCTCCTGCTGCCAAAGATCCTGACCTCCACCATTCCAGAGTTGTGTCAAAAATGCTGATATACTAGCGTTTTACTAGTGAATATGGCAGTTTTATGCTGAAACTTATATGAGCATCTAACATCTGAGCCAAATATCCATTCTTCACCTGTCCTCTAAAACACAGAAGGACAGCCAAACGTTTGCCGCTCTTCTACATTAAACCGCTTGTGTAATGTTTCCAAGACCCTCAGAAAGTATGAAAGAAATAACTGAGCTCATTGATTCTGCGTAATGTTGACTTGAATGTAAAACCACCATCAAACGAGCTCAACATTTCTGAGCAGCATGAAACAGTGACTATTACACAGCATACAAACGCATGAAACTCAAGGAATAATTCACTGCTAATCTAACCCTAATGTCAGACCAAAAGTTTGTAAATGAAAACTAAAACTATTAATCAAAAACATTTTCATAAACCAATAAAATAAAAAAACAACCTCAATAAATGAAAAACTAAGTGAAAACTAACAACAGTCACTGAAATAACAAACTGAAATAAAATAATAATTAGCAAAAACAAATAGTCGTCTACAGAATTAATAAGATACTCATTCTGTGATGGAAAATCTAACATGCGGCTGTTTCCGGAAATACCAGTAGATGGCGCTTTTACAGCCAAACACATTAAAAAAGGGGTGGTTCAGAGTGTATTTTTAAGGCTTGGATGTGTTTATGGGGTGCAAAGCAATGGCTGTTTCTCAATATGCGTTCTTCAGTGGTCTTGCGTCCTCGTGTTCTCGTGCAACGTCATCATCAGCTGCCTAAGTTCAGTTCCAATACTCAAGACCGCAAGAACAGAGGACGCGTGAAACTTCCCGGATGTGTTTTGATATCGAGGACGCACTGATGCAGACTTGAGCACCGAACTCACTCTGGAAGTCCCAGAAGTCATTGCGACTGGAGATAGGAAGCGCAGCATTTTATTTAGATTTATTATTAAAGTTCAGAGATATAATTTATTTACCTCAAGACTTTCCCTAAATGAAACGGTGAAAGTAAACATTAACATGAACATCTTAATAAAGGAATAAACACATTAAGGGTGTTTGTTTGCTGAAATTCGTATTAAATTTTGTTTTATTTATATTGTGCAGGGTATATTTATAATGCTTTTATGCAAAGTATATATTTTGAAGAGGGGAAAAACAATAAGTCGTTGTATGAATGCTGTAATGTTTAAATAATTTCCATTTAAAACGCTTGAAGCTCATTCTCTGCGTTCTTGGAATTGAGAAACAGCCAATGTATGCTCATGCTTCATTTGTGTAAAATCTGGTTATTTTTTCATATATTTTCAATTATATACTGCTACTGAGCTAACATGAAAATAACTATCATATTTCCTAGTCCCTTAGAAAGCCCCAAGAGGCTCTGATTGGTCATCTAACAAAGTGCTGTGATTCGCGAATCAGCGCCATGTCACCAGGAAACGTTTCTACCAATGACTGTAAAAAATATGGATGACGCGACAGCCCTTTTTCCCATTGAACGCCTTGAGGGCAAAACGCCTGCTTGACGGGCACAAACTGTCGCAAAAGACTGCTGAAATTGGAGCCTTGACATGCGCAGAAGGATTGTCTGATGGAGCCAGAGGAGGAGCCGCGAAAATGAGCGGAGTCGAGCTTCCAACCAAACGCTTTATGTAAAATCAACCACACTCCCCTAACTTTTCAGCATGCGTTTGCTGTCATATCAACACAAATGGATGTAATAACGTTAACAAATATGAGGGTTTTTATATATTCAATCACGCCAGCTCCGGACCGCAGCGCATAACCTACTCGCGGCGTCGTGGACTGATTCCGGCTCGCATGCGGCAGCGCCGGCTCACTCGGCTGCCGCATCTGGCTCGATTGACTTGGGCTGGAATAGGGCAGTGAGTCCAGGCATCCGGAGTAGGTCCAGCAGAGGTAGTCAGTCTGAGCTCTGAGGGGTAAGTCTCCGGCAGGCGAGAATCTAGCCGGAACTGTGTTTTGCTATCTGGGTGGTTAGGCGTGTATCAGCAAACTAATAAAGCCCGAAAAAATCCCTGAACTTAGCGAATAAACAGAGTTCCACCAGGATCATGTTTGTCAGAAACTATAGTTTACTGCTGAACTCATTTTGTCATGGTAAAATAACACAGAAATCGAGTAATAACACTTCAGTCTTCTGCCGAAGCTCAGACGCGCTGCTTTGAGAAACTGTCAATCACAGCTGTCAATCACGATGACACGCCCAGCATTAAATTACTGCTAAAAACAAACTGTTTACAAAAATGAAGATCTGCACCTATTTCAGCACAATAACCAGTGCCTTAATCGATCAGAACCATCTTTCGGGACATTTTATTGCAAGTGTAATTAATTTTTTCATTTGGGCTCAAGTCTCCTTCATTAACACGGAGGAGGCGGGCTTTATGACTTGTACTGCAGCCAGCCCCTAGGGGGCGATCTAACGGCCGAGACCTTCACTCAAACGCAGGCTTGCGGCACACTTGGTTTCTACTAGCATGCGCTGTGCCTCTGCTGTGTAGATACTGTCAGTCAGTGTAACTGTTAGCCGTGTCAGTGTGAGCCTGAATAAGACAGAAAATGAAAAGGACACAGCTGAACTTCACGCCTGCTCTCTAAAATCATTTTAATCAAATTAATCAATTTATGTACGTGGATTGAACAAAAAAAAATGTAGCTGTCCCAAAAAAAAAAAAACCTCAAGAATTGTGTTGATTCAGCTCATTTTAAACAAGTAGTTTGAACAAACTGCAAAAGTTATTTTTTGAGTGTAGCATATGCTACTTGCTGTTGTGATGGCACGGTTGCTTTGTCAGAAAAATTCAAAACTAAACTAAAACTAACAAAAACCATTACTAAACAAAACGAACTAAACCTAAATTGAAATGTAGAGGAACTTTAAAAATAGTCTCAAAATAAAAATCACAAAACTATCAGTGTCAGAAATGCATGTTTAGATATTGTGAACTTACTCTGGAAGTCCTGGAAGCATTTATGCTTCTTGCTGTTGTGATGGCGCTGTTGCGTGGGGCGGTGATGGGCTCCGACTAGAAAGCTCCCGTGTGGACGCTTACACCATTGGTTTGGTTGGTTCCTGAGGCTAGCAAGGCGAGGGACTCCTGGAGTTCCTCCATGTTGGACACCCATCATGACTAGCATTGCCAAAATGGAAACCACCAGAGGGATAAACTCCATGGTAGATGCTATTAAGATATACCTTCTACAAATACACTAAATTACACTCTCTGAGAAAAATAGATCTCCAAAAAAAGGATCAAACCATTACATCCGGTTGCATCTTGCTTTTAAACTCCCAAACTTCCAAAAACTAAAGAAAAGCTCTTCATTTCTCATCGTGGACGCTTTATTTCTAATGTCACCAGTTGACGACACTTGTTTTAATGAGCAGTCGCAAACAGACACACTTTGGACAATATGGACGGCGAGCTCCACGCCCCTTCAGATTTCTTACACATAATAACCTTCATTCTGTCCCATTCTCTGTTTGATATTCAAAGCGAGTTTTGGTGGATGTTCCCTCTTCCTTGTGATGTCTCTGTATTGGTAGGAGAAAAAAAGGGAGTCTCTTTCGGACTCCATGCTGGGGCATCTCTTTCAACATGTTTGGACCCCCCCCTCATCAGGCCTGGGCTGTATTGGTATGGGGGCGAGGGTTTGACACACGCAATGAGCAAGAGAGACACACATTCCCTTTCCCCCTGCCTAAGACTATTTTACGCCTCCTTTTCAAGCGGCATCACCTAACAAAACAGCGCCGGCTAAAACAAAAACATTCTCCAAGAACAATACTCCCCATAGAGAGAAGAAAAGCGAGCTTTCCAAACACCGAAGTGGAAAATGTCACATTTTTATCTCGACAGGGGGTGCGCTGCATCTTGGGACTCAGGAAAGCTTGGATGTGCTTTGAGGGGTGTTTTGCAAATTTTGTCTGATTAATGTTATTGTTAAATTAAGATGAGATTTAGTTAGATTGATGATTCTATTAAGCAGTTTATTATCCAATAACCACCTCAAAAGGAGTAAAATAGTGCTTTAGATCAGAGATGGGCAAACTTGGGTCCTTGAAGAACTGGTGTCCTGCAGAGTTTTGCTCCAACACCAATCCAACACACCTGAACATGCTAATCAATGTCTTCAAAATCACTAGAAATCTACAGGCCGGTGTGTTTGATTAGGGTTGGAGCTAAACTCTGCAGGACAACAACCTCCATCCCTGCTTTAGATCAATGCCGCATCTTCCAACAATTTTACAACAGCAGTTAGATCTCACATGGTCACCCACTAAAGCTAAGCAGGCCTGTGTGTGGTCAGTACCTGGATGGGATACCATCCAACTAGGTTGCTGCCGGAAGTGGTGTTATTGAAGCCAGCAGGGGGTGCTCTACCTGTGATATGTGTAGGTCCAAAGCAATATCCCAGCAATTTGTATTTTTGATTTAGTGGCTGATATGTACAAATTTGAATGATCTAATTTGTACAATTTATTTTGATTCCCTCATCACTCAGTGACGGTTGGGTTTAGGAGAGGAATTGGGTGCCATGCCTCCTTTTTAAAATCGTTCATTTTTGTATGACTAAACTTATGCTTTCTCATGAGATCAGGCTGGTGGGCCCTATTGCCCCAGTATAGTGATGGAGACTCTATACTGTTCAGTGAGCACTGTCTTTCAGATGAGATGTTAAACCGAGGTTTGTTTAAAACGTATAATGAATGCGCCTATGACCACTTTGGCCAATCACAGACATTACCGTTGAACTTGTGAACACAATGAATATGCTCTCTAATTGGCTGTAGCTCATCACTATATCTGACGTCTTGGTCAAATCAGCCGACTGGTCAAGAATATTTAGCATGCAAGATTCTGGACTTTCATCTGCAATATGTTGGGGATGACATATTTGTGTGTTTATATATATATATATATATATGTATGTTATACATACAGCTGTTACGAGCCAACCCAGCCGCAGCAAGGAGGTCAGGTGCTTTGGAGTGCGTTGTGAACAGTACCGAATGCAGAGGGGTGCAGACACTGGTGCCCACACTACTCTGGCATCTTTGACTCATGAAAACTGAGCATTTTTAAAATGCTACTGACCATTTTTTAGTATAATATTAGTAACTATAATTTGACTATTTTTGACTTAATTGGGAAACAATTGGTTTTCTGAACTATTGCTAGTCATTCTCTGATTCAGCATGGTACTCTTATATGACCATTACCCAACCTGTATATGTTATATACGGATGCTGGCAAAATATGCACATGGCCAGTGAATGGTCACATATTAAAAGTGTTATGTTTTATAGTGTGGATTTTATTGTTTTTCTGCAATTCAGTAAATACGCCGGCCTGGATGAGAAGCGTTTTTTTTTTTCTTAAATGCAGTTTTAAAAGAAAAGTGCACTAATTTTACTAAAATACAGATCCATTACAATACACCACTCCTGCTAAAACTATTAGCTGTTCTCCTTAAAAGTAAAATCATATTTGTTTGATTATTTGTCTAACAAAGTTGGACTATTCTAAAGCTTCTTATCAGAGCAGTTGCTTAAAACAGATAAGATTCTCAAAAGGATGGACCTGAGTTCCTTTTTTAATCACACAATATAAAATAATTATATACACCTAAATGATTTCTTCCAAATCGCTGTGAGATGGCTGTGGTCGACATCCTAAGAGAATATAGTTTTGGCTAATCCCATATAATCCTCTTACATTCGGTCTCCTATTAAATTATTCTGATTTACTTCAGGACACCATTTCTTGGCTGATATATACAGTCGTATATTTAAGAATATTTTATTATGACAAATAAACAACCTCAGACTTGCTAGGAGGATACAAATCATATGCAGTGTCACCGTGTTAACCCAGTTATGAAGAAGGACCGCAAATCATCTCTGTAGTTGAATACAGGAATTCAGCTCACACAGCTGCCATAATGCATACAGAGCTGCTCCATACGGGCATTGACAAATCTGTTCGGACCTCAGACGAGGAGTTAATCCTATGAGGACGACTGAGCCTCTGCCCTTAGACCTCTGACACGAGGCCACACCGGCTGGGAAACACTGCGGGGCACTAAGAGCTCCCCTGTCATTCCCACAGACTCCTCCAAGCAGAAAACTTCCGTGACTTGTCAGACTGGCTAAGAAACAAGCAAGGTTCCAGCAATCTCTCAGGACATCTTCAGCACAAGTGTTGTCACTGGAAAACGATGACTCACAAAGCTTCGACGGCAGATTCGTATTAAGAATGCATAGCAAAAAATGCTTTTGGATTGAGTTTTGGTGTGGGAGACATGGTGGCTCAGTCGTTAAAGGTGCAGTATGTAAGTTTGACACCCGGTGGTTGAACTAGGTATTGCACTCCAAGCCCAGGTTGCCAGATTGACGACATCAACAACCTGCCTGACTATTGAGCCTAAAGACTTTTATGATAATAAAAGCAACGGCACGCAATCAAAGAAATATTTTCCATATTAAAAGGAGTTTTTGTTCTAACCAACACCTCAAATGTATGTTTTAGAAACGCCTCAGAAACAGCTCATGTACTTTATTTAGTGTTAAATGATGATAATGTGAGTTTGAATGCCATTTAACATGACATTTATTGCTGTACTACTGAAAGCAGCAGCAGATCGTTCTTAAGATACTTCTTAAAGGTTCACAAAACCCTTGAGTACTATTTTTTTTTTTAGATTTTAACAGATTTGTGTGTGTTGAGCATGAGTTAAGACAATGTTAGCACCTGTTAGCTTTAATTGTGGGGAAAACTGGATAATTTGGAGCTTTTGTAAGCTAATTTCATCTTCCGAGTTTAAAAAGATTTTTGGGGCGGGATCAAAATCGGCGACGTAGCACAAAGCTGCATTATTATTCATAGCAGGAATTTCTTATCCTATGAGAAGAGCCAGCTTCTTAATTAATCATGACTGCACGTGCTTTCCAAAAGCAAGGCAGACCTGCCAGTGCCAAGCTGTAAGATCCTACCTTGATGACTGGGTGAAACCACGTCCACGGACCCACACAGTATTTAGCCGTTCATGAAGGGTTGTACGTGTTTGTTTTGAGGATCCACAGGGTTTGTAGTATGTTTTTCCCTGCGATGCTGTCAGGGCCGATACAGCAAAGCTGTTTGTGTGCCGCAAACATTTTGTCTTTTGTCTTTGTCTTTTATCAGTGAAGTTCGTTCACATTTAGACACATCGCCGTGCTGCTGTGTTTTCCTAAATCCTCCAGATTACCAGCAGGGCTAATGGTTAAAATTGACAGGGCAAGAGACCTGCTGCACTGAGTCTGCATTCAGACCTGGGAATCGAGGGAAAAGTCCGAATTTAGTGTTTATATGAACACGATTATCTTTACAATTGTATAAATTGTGGTTGTGTATATGAAATTATGAATAACAAATGTAGCAGGACATTAAATTACTGTTTATTTCTTTGCATTTTAACTTTGCAAACTATAAAATCATGGGTCTTCTCATGGTTCGTGTCTCATTTTGTGAGCCGAATGACAACAGTTGTTTGCTCCCCTCCTTCTCTCTGCTGGCCACGGCCACTCCTGCCTCTGATCGCAGAGCTCCACGCCCAGTATGATGCTTTTTTTTTTTTTTAATTCTGAGGTAGACTTGAACCGAAAGTGAGGGGTGTAATGGCCCTTTAAAACTAGCTATATAATACTAGCTGCCAACGGGGTAATCAAAATAATCTTATTCTTTTCTGCTTTGAAATAAGACTAATTTGCTTACCCCATTGGTAGAATATTTCACTTATTTTAAGGAAAAACTACTTGATTTTTACCCATTATTTCTAAAAAGAAGACAATATTTTGTACAAGGCTTATTGCTTTAAGAATTTCAAGATATTTAAACTCAGAACAAGACAAAAACTCCAAATAAGAAAAGCATTTTGTGCATTGCAGTGAGGTTTAGCATCAGAAAACATGCATTTAATCAATGCTGAGAATCTTTAAAGGATACAAAAGCTATAGAAAGGTGAGGCACAACAGAGCTGCGCATTTCTTGGACAAACAATGTAAAAGTAAAAAAAGCTTCTGACAGAAAAGTGCCCGGAGAAAAGAAGACTAGAAATGCACAAAACAGCATAAAGAGGACATTCTCCTCATTCATTACCAACTCTGTGTTGAGCTTTCAGACATGGGGGTGGATGGGCTGAACAAATCTGTTTCTGTTTTGCCATTCAGAGAGGCCCTCCATGCAGAACCCTACCACAACTGACATTACACACACACACACAAAAAAAAAGACAGACGGCGAAATGAAGAAAGCGTAAAAGAACGTGAGAGCTTTGCATTACACCGCAATTGGGAGACACAAAAGCTTGGCTAGCGGGTAAACAGGCTGTTGCGTTTCCGCTCGCCTGCGTGGGCTGAATCCCCTTTAGCAGCCAGTATCTTTTGAGGAGACAGAGGCCAGCATGTGATTAGACGTGGACTGAGGGATATGCAGCGGTGAGAATCGCAATTAAGCATGTGCAACATTATGTGCTGGTGCCTCACCTGTGTACTGGTAAAGCAAGCAGATTAAACTGGATGCTTGGATCCACATATTTGTAAAAATGTGTCTTTCCTGGTAAAATATAGGTTATATAAACAATAATAATCATAATAATAATAATATGCTGACATTGAGCCTGCAGGAACGATTAAATGTTTTCATTTTTCAAAATGTTTTATCATAAGCTTATTCTGCTCACAAAGATTGCATTTATTTAATTAAAAAACATTAACATTTGTGCAGTTGGGAAATGTTATTGGGATTTTAAATATTTTATTGAATTATGTTAAAAATTGTATTAATTTGTGTAGCTTAAAGAATTATAAGCGTGATTAGTCTTCAGTTTCACACAATCCTTAAAATATGTAATCATAATATGCACAGGCAAAAAATGCATTATTATAATTAATTATTATTATTATTGTTGTTGTTATTGTTATTACTATTATTATAATAGTAGTACTAGTATAATAATAATAATAATAATAATTATTATTATTATTATTGTTGTTGTTGTTGTTGTTGTTGTTGTTGTTGTTATTATTATTATTATTATCTTGTTGTTTGTAATCACTTTGGCAAACAAAATAAAAATATTTTAATTTATTCATCACAATAAGTTGTTCAAAAGTGAAAGTAAATACATTTATTATATTATTTTTAAGTGTATTATTATTTAAATTTTATTATTATTATTTTATTATTATTATTATGGATATTATTATTTATGATTAGTAGTACTATATAACAATAATAATAATAATAATAATAATAATAATAATAATAATAATAATAGTAATAGTAATAATAATAATTATTATTATTATTATTATTAGCAGCGTTGTTGTTGTTGTTGTTGTTATTATTGTTTTAGTTCTTGTTGTTTGTCTTTAGTTTAGGAAACAATATAAAAAACTATTTAATTTATTCCTTACAAGTTGTTCAAGAGTGAAAGTAAATACATTTATTATATTATTTTTCATTTTTATTATTATTTGTATTATTATTATTAATACTAAGAATAGTATTTTTTTTTGTTGTTATCATCATTATTAGTAGTAGTATTATTATTATCATTAGTAGTATTACTATAATAATAATAATAATAATAATAATAATAATAATTATTATTATTATTATTATTATTATTATTATTGTCATTGTTGTTGTTGTTATTGGTATTGTCTTGTTTTTGTTTGTCATCAGTTTGTTAAACAATATAAAAATTTATTCATTACAAAATTTATTCATCACAAAATATTGTTTAAGAGTGAAAGCAAATACATTTATAACGCAAAAAAGTAAATAAAAGCTACAATTTTTATTTTATTTTGTTTATTATTTTTTATTATTAGGGATTTTTACCAATAATAACTGATCACAACAAAAGAGCAAATCATCATCACTGTAATGATTTCTGCAGTAATGAAGACTGCAGCAATGATGATGAAAAATTAAGCTTTGAATCACAGGAATAAATTAAACTCAAACTAAATTCAATAAGAAAACGCTTATTTATAATTGTTATATTATTTTGCACTTTTACAGATCTTACTGTACTTTTGATCAAATAAATGCAGCCTTAGTGAGCAGAACTGGCTTCTTTTAAAACATCTTACAAAATCTAACTGATCCAGACAGATTTACAAAACAATAGACTTAGTTAGCATGGGTTTCCTCTGGGTGCTCCAGTTTCCCCCACAGTCCGAAGTAACTGTGCAGGACAGGTGAATTGAATGAGCTGGGTTGGCCATAGTGTGTGTGAGTGGGTGTTTCCCAGTGTTTGGTTGTGGCTGGAAGGGCATCCGCTTCACAAAATATGTTGGATAAGTTGGTGGTTCATTCCGCTGTGGCGACCCCAGATTAATAAAGGGACTAAAACGAAGAGAAAATTAATGAGTGATAAATGAATAGACCTTTAGATGACTATGAGACATTTCATCTTGTCCGAATCTTTAACTAGCCTCATCAGAAGCCCGGCTCCCTGCTTTCGTTTATGCAGACTGGCAAGAACAAGAACCATTGTGTTTTCATGCTTAATTGGCTTAATTGGTTTACTGGTTGAAGAGGCTTAAATGAATGGAGAAGCTGTCTGAGAGAAACAGAGCCAAGTATAGCCTTTGTCTTTGGCTTTTATGTGCCCTCCCCACCTTCACCACGGGGGATTCGACCAATCGGTGCCTCGCAAGCTGTTGGACAAGATCCTCACCGGCAGTCCTGCTGAAGTATTAACACAGCCCCACAGAGCAGGAGCGAGAACAAACCTGGGGAAGTACTGTATATATACACTACACTACAGCAAGGACAACTGCATAATCCTCGGTCAAAGCTAATGTGTCCTGAGTAATGATTAAAACATGACTGCGCAGGATACACAAGTGGCACTTTTGCAGATTGTTCCCATATTAGCCTTGACACAAACATGAGGTCTTGCAACACTGCCAAACTGAAATGAACTGCCAATCATTGGGACAAAAAGGGAGAAGAACTAAGAGATGTCTTAAATTTGGTTGGTAATTGTAAGTGAATTTTACCACTGAACTATTTCACTGCGGAAAAAAAAATGCTTCTCTTACGTAAAGCCCTTGTACATTTGGATGCTATAAATACGTAAAAATGTCATAAAAAATGAGACTGAGATTGACTCTCTTCAATGATTATGCTTTGCACCATTTATTAAAAAGTACTATGTCAAATAAAGTTCTTTCTTCTAAACAATAACAAGTGCTTAAAGTGCTTAAATATCAAGTGCTGCTAAAGAACTGAAGTGCTGAACTGAAGATGAGAAGTAAAATCAAAGGCATTATCACTTATTTTTTCTTTTTTCTGGGTTGTAAGCAAAGTCCTGCAAACTCTTTCTTTTTAAGACATTTGGACCAGAAGATGGAGCTGGTCCAGTGGAGGAGGCCGAGGGTCTGCTGTTTGTCCAATCAGGTTTTTTTCTTCTGTCAAATAAAAATATCAGGCTACCTCAAATACTTCACTCCACAGGATATATTCATTCACTCAATTTCTTGTCAGCTTAGTCCTTTTATTAATCATGGGTCGCCACAGCGGAATGAACCGCCAACTTATCCAGCACATTTTTACGCAGCGGATTCCCTTCCAGCCGCAACCCATATCTGGAAAACATCCACAAACACTCATTCACACACACTCATACACTACAGACAATTTAGCCGACCCAATTCACCTGTACCGCATGTCTTGGGACTGGGGGGAAACCGGAGCACCCAGAGGAAACCCACATGAACGCAGGGAGAACATGCAAGCTCCACACAGAAAAAGGTTATGCTATGTTGAGCAGAGGATCAAACCAGCCACCCTGCGACCTTGAAGGTGACCTGTGAAGCAACAGCACTACCTACTGCGAAACTGCTTCGCCCTCCACAGGAAATATACATTTAATTAATGCTCTGCTGTTATTATTATTTCACAAAACCTCCAAACAAAACAAAATTTCCTCCATCTCACTCGCGGTTCATGTGTGCGCACGATGCGTGTGATGGAAGAAGATGACAACAAACCTCAAGGCTTATATGCTTGCTTTTTGCATAACAATTGTGTTGCTTACATATGATATTGCATTAATTTGCATACATGTTTTATAAGCTGTACAATAAAAGCATCAGTTTGGTGCGGAGCTATCATCATACAAAAATCAAGAAAATCTTTGGATTTGTTTGATTGTTAGATTATGTAGGCTATTTTAAAAACTGATTTTATATAAGAACTATTAATAACTGTACATTTTCAATTGGAAAAGGTTGGTTTGTTGCTTGGACTTTAAATTATCAATTGCCTGTGTGTTAAGTTTATGACGTGGCTCTAGGCAGCAAAGAAGCCATCAGCATCAGCATTGGTTTATGTCAACTCATCTGTGTCAAACTGTGACCAGAAACATCCTTCTTTCATTTTGCTTCTTTGGCAAAATTCGTCTATAGACTCGTGTTTTTGCACATGTTAACTTCATGCGAGTCAACAAATATTTTTGCACATTTAGGGGCCTTTCCATTCCAAAAACGCGAAGCGCACTGCACTGCCTTTTATGTTGACAAGAAAAAAGAAGCGTGGTGCTCTTTTCTGTCACTAGGAAACGACTGAATCAGCTGAGCTGTGTTACATGTGCGCAAGTCGTGTTGCTGTCGATGTTATAATTGTAATTTTTAATAATATTGTGATATTCAAGATGTGTAAAGTAATACAGCTCTGGATAACTTGTAAAGAGCGACCACAAGCCTCTCCTCCATCATCAAAAGTTCACGACCGACGCGACTGACGTAACGCTCTTTTTCCACTCGAGCACATAGCGTGCAACGGCAAAACGTTAGATGCCCAGGGCGCATAAGCAGTGGGTAAAACACTCGCGGCTGTTAGTAAACCATTCAACAGATGCGCCTCTCAACGCAAAAAGTTCGCTGTGATCGGCCCCTTATACAGCCAAACTTCAAAAATATATAAAATGATATTTTTTAATAGTTTAACTAACACCGTTAATTGGTTACAAACGCACTATTTTGATTAACGGTTAATCGATTATTATTGTGTATTATTTATTATAAATAAACCGCATGCGCAGGCTCTAAATTTTTTTTCCCCTCATGGCTGCACGCCAGAGATCCGGCACGGTGCCGGAATACTTTAAGCCCTGCGTATACTAACCAGTTAAACTCTGCTGTTATTTTTGGATTTCCGCCTAGATTTTGCCTACCCAAATTTAAAAGCTTCTCAAATCCACATGCAGAGGTGTAAATGCAATAATTTGGTATCATTTTAAAGAAAACCCTTTGAATTTTCATAAAACACTATTGAAAGTGTATAAAATAACTGTATATGTTGTCTGTGTTATAATAAACACCTAAAAAAGTGGCCCTCATTGTATTTTTTTTATAAACTCAAATTTGAAAGTGTACCTTTTAGGTTCTGTGTGGTCTAGCTTGCTGTAATTTATTTTGTTAGTTCCTGCACATGTCTGTAATCATAGAAAAAAAGAAAAATGTCTCTAGCATAATCTAATAAAAAGTTATGTATTACAACTGATGAGAGGTGTTGTACAAGCCACAGGGATCGATCATTGTTTTTATATTTCACTATTCTTTTGTTTGATCAAACATAATTCACTGTGTTTGGACCGCGTCAGACATATAAAAGGATTACTTATGCACATCACCTCAAAAACAGAGGAGAATGGCCCTGAAGCACACAGCATAAGGTAAGAGATAACAGCTGTCTGTGCTATCTGGGGCTGCTTATTGATCATAAATGTATTGTTTTCACTTCAGCGCCATGGAAACACAGCAATTCATTTGGCAACTGTTTGATATGTGAATATAATTCAGTAAAAAGAATGCTAGAACTGTATGAGCACCAACAAGAGCTTTCATTTGAGCTATAACTTGTACATGTGTCATATGAAAAATATGAAAATAAACCAACGTAAAATTCCCAGCTCGAGTATCCAAAATACTGTTTATTGAAGTGTAAATATCATTTGTACAGTAAAATAAAACCAAAGTGATGCATATGTGCATAAAATATAGATTCTACACTTTCAAACGAAACCACTTAAGAGGGTCTGGTGCAATGCTATCCCTTTAAATCTTAAAGCAAAATTCAATGACAACACGGACCCGGTACCGGGTCTGCGGAGTTTAGCTGGCTAATATTCTATACTATATACAATACTTAAACATATTTTTTCAAAGGGGATGCATTCAATCCAGCACCACAAAACTGAGTCTCAAATGGAGTCTAAATGATTTGTTCCAACAGAATGAAGCTAGTCGGGCTTTTTACTTGTTAGCATGATCCAAACGCTGAAACAAAAATATTAAAAACTCTGCACTTCACTCTGATTTGATTTGATTTAGAAACATGCACTGCGCTTCTTTCTGATTTACACAGAAACAGACATATTCCTGAGCATTTACTATTCCAGATCACACAGGCGTACAAAACCATCTGCTACTGCATGTGGAAATTCATATATATCTTTCAAGTGGATTTATTCACACAGCAAGTGTGTGGATTTACAACATGTTTGACATGGCCTAACACCTGGAACTCACATGTGAGATGGATATCTGCAGTAATGGCCAAAGAAAAAAGTTACTTTTTACCTCACTCTATACTTCCCACATGCTTCAGATCTGCTTATGTTCCCTCTCTCACGTCCTCTGCTTTTAAAACCCGTCCTTTCCTCTGACAAACACCGCAAGGGTTCTCTCAGTCTCCCTGCTGCCATCAGCTGCCAAAACACGCCGGTTTGCAGCGATGAGCACTATAAATATGATGTACAGCTTATGTGGTGCCGCTGACCTCACAACACGCGCTAAAGCAGTGCGGGGGAGCAGGTGCCATGCAGATTTATGACACTCAGCCAGAACTTTCACCCTCCGCATACACTCTCATGCCCGAGCAAGCAGCGAGTCCGGCTTGCGATGGCTGAACACATTTACTCCTCCGTGACAAAGCAGCATGTGGGAGAAATGCAGCGTGAATGTGAAAATGTTCAATTGTTTGGATGCACTTTCAGAACTTTGCCTGTGGCAACTGGCACTGCTAAATGTTCTCCAGCCACCCCCTTCTTTGGGAAGTTTTGGATAGTTTTAAAGTACTTTTGGGTTATTAAAGGAGTTTTTTGGTTATATATATATACACATACACACACACACACACACACACACACACACACACACACACACATTGAGTTCTGAATGAGTACACCCCTCTCTCAATGAATATGGCCAACAATCTTTTGTGCATTTAAACAAAACGATTTAATTAAAACATTAAATCCATTAAATTAAGACTTTGGTTGTACCACTGGATCTGTGTTTTAACACAGCAAAGATTATTTCATGACAGGTGGGATCTACAGTGCATCCAGAAAGTATTGATAGCGTTTCACTTTTTCCACATTATTTTATGTTACAGCCTTATTCTAAAATAGATTGAATGAATTTATTTCCTCAACATTCTACACACAATACCCCATAATGACAATGCGAAAAAAAATTTTTTTGAAATTGTTGCAAATTAAAAAAAAATAAATAAAAAGAAAAATCACATACACATAAGTATTCACAACTTTTGCCGTGAAATTATAAATTGAGCTCAGGTATATTCTGTTTCCACTGATCATTCTTGAAATGTTTCAGCAGCTTAATTGGAGTTCACCTGTGGTAAATTCAGTTGATTGGACATGATTTGAAAAGGCATACACCTGTTCAAATAAGGTCCCAGGGTTGATAGTGCATGTCAAAGCACAAACCAAGCATGAAGACAAAGGAATTGTCTGTAGAGATCTGAGACAGAATTGTCCTGAGGCTCAAGGCTGGGAAAGGTTGCAGAAAAATTTCTGCTGCTCTGAAAGCTCCAATGAGCACAGTGGCCTCCATCATTCATAAGTGGAAGATGTTCGGAATCACCAGGAATCTTCCTAGAGCCGGCCGGCCATCTAAGCTGAGTGATCGGGGGAGAATGGCCTTAGTCAGGGAGGTTATCAATAACCCAATGGTCACTCTGTCTGAGCTCCAGCGTTCTTCTGTGGAGAGAGGAGAACCTTACAGAAGGACAACCATCTGTGCAGCAATCCACCAATCAGACCTGTGAGGTAGAGTGGCCAGACGGAAGCCACTCTCTGCCTAGAATTTGCCAGAAGGCATCTAAAGAATTCTCAGACGATAAGAAACAAAATTCTCTGGTCTGATGAGACTAAAACTGAACTCTTTAGAGTGAATGCCGGGCATTCCCTTTGGAGAATTCCACGCACCGCTCATCACCAGACCATTACCATCCCTATAGTGAAGCATGGTGGTGGTGGCAACATCATGCTGTGGGAATGTTTTTCAGCAGCAGGAACTGGAAGACTAGTCAGGATAGAGGGAAAGATGAATGAGATATCCCGCATGAAAACCTGCTTCAGAGTGCTCTTGACTTCAGACTGGGGCAACGGTTCATCCTCCAGCAGGACAATGACCCAAAGCACACCACCAAAATATCAATGAAGTGGCTTCACAACAACTCGGTGAATTTCCTTGTGTGACCCAGCTAGAACCCAGACCTAAACTCTATAGAATATCTCTGGAGAGATCTACAAATGGCTGTACACATTGCTTCTCATTCAACCTGATAGAGCTTGAGAGGTACTGCAAAGAGGAATGGCCAAAAACTCCCAAAGACAGGTGTGCCAAGCTTGAAGCATCATATTCAAAATGACTTGAGGCTGTAATTGCTGCCAAAGGTGCATCAACATTGAGTAAAGGCTGTGAATACTGACGTACATGTGATTTTACAGGTTTTTAATGTTTTTAAAAATTGCAACAATTTCCAAAAATCTTTTTTTCACATTGTCATTATGGGGTATTGTGTGTAGAAATTTGAGGAAATAAATGAATTTAGTCAATTTTAGATTAAGGCTGTAACATAAACAAATGTGGAAACGTGGAAATGCTATGAATACTTTTTTTTCAGATGCACTGTATATGCACAACTATAATATAACTATAAAGGCTTCCTGTAGAATATATAAATTTACAAGAGAGATCTGTGAGAGGTGTACTCATTTATGCTGAGCGCTGTATATTTTTGTTATTAGTCTGTCATATAAACTTACGGAAGTTGTCATTTCTGTGGAAACTACATTTTAAAATACATCATGGCAATAGAGAACGGCCTGTTGGATGCACATCAGACTTTTTCTAAGCTACATGTCAGCGTTTCTGAATTTGCTGGTTTGGATCCGAACACAAGTTTTTCTTCTTTTTTATTTTTAAATCTGCCAATCAGGTACAGCCTCATTTGACAGCCATGAGGAGACCATATGGACCTCCAGAATAGACACAGAAAGGGGACGGTGGGCTTTCTCTTTCATCCTCTTCAGGCAAGTTGCAGGCCACTTAGAACTCGAGCTAAAAATATGCTGGCATATTAAAGGCTATTTAATTTTGTGTGCGCCAAATAGTGCTTAGCTAGCACTCTGCGACGACATGACCATTTTTGTATCCCTTCACCCATGCTAATCTCAGTGGATATAATAAACAAATTTAAATTCTTTATCCAGCGCCGAACAGACGTGTAGCAGAATAATAAGAGCCTCAACACCACCAGCTTCTTATCTCCAACTAGTCCTCTCCTTTCATTCTCAGCAGCACTCCAGTCGCTCTTGACAGAATTATCCCGGTTCGGCATTGAGCGCTTGGCCTGATGGCCCTATTTTACAGGAACGCGGGGCGAGTTAAGCTCTGGGATTTGTGATGAAAAGCGATTGCATGGGGGAAAACGAATATAAGAAGTGCCCACATACTCTGGACTCTTAGGGAGAAACCCCTCTGGTCGACTTGCGATGGAGGTAATTACATCTCAAGTGGGATCAGACCCAGAGGAAGGACCCATATTTGCCATGTTTTCCACCCTGGGGAGAAGCGAGCGCTTTGTGGGGAATATGCTTTGTGGATAAACTCCATTGTAAGAGTGCTCGTGTCCGCTGAGGGGTGGAAAAATTTAACCCTGAACGTGTGGAAGATTTGCATTGGCACGTCCCTGAGGCTGAAACCATGACCGCTAATAATACATGGCATTAGGAAGGCAGTCGCCCTAATGATTGTAGAGCCTTCAAGGTCAGGACTGTAGGTCTATATAGGACCTCATAATAAGGATGCACAGGAGACAGGACTGGTAGGGAATTTAGCCTCAGACTGTTATTCCCAGACAACCAAATACAACCCAGATCCACCACAGACATTAGGGTTTGCGCAGTATGAAGTACAATGAGGTATATGCAAAGCTAGTGTTTTTTCCCCTACCGATAAACTTCCGGTGAAAGGTTTATGTGACTATTTTTACCTTCATATGGTTCCTTTTACAGAATTGATGTTGTAATCTAAATGAAATGTAATGAGTTAAAAATAAGTAACATAAACAAACCATGTTCCATACAGATGACCTTTTAATGCAAATCTCTGAATTAATACTTATGGGTCATAGACTAGCTATATATCGGTGTAATCTTTATTTCCCACTCTTTCACCCCCGATCACAACAGAGACCCTCTGTTACATGTCCATGTATTTATTTATTCATTTGTTACTTTGTCGCCCTCTTGTGTTGTGTTGCTGGTTGTGTTTTCATTTAGAGTTGATTTCCTCCGCACCTGCAGACAATTCATCGTCGGCAATTTAAGAGCTCGCGCTGCAGTGATTCAGGGACGGGGATTTGAGCGGCCGTCCCGACGTGGAGTTGTGCTCCTTTGTTCTCAGCCTGTGTTTATTGTGTTTCCTCCCCACACTTTATTTATATTTGATTGTTTAATTAATAAAACCCCTAGACTGATCCATTTGTGTTTTTCCCTCATTTAATGTTGTGACTGTGGTCGTAACACCCTCCTACCATGTATTTCTGAGAAAATTCAATGTTATTTATAAAGCACTTTAAAACAACCCAGTCGACCAAAGTGCTGACAACAGAGAGTAAACAAACTTTAAAATACAAATAAATAAACATAAAATCAACATCTCACACAGTGCTAAATGCCAAATTGAACAAGTGGGTTTAAAAAAGGATTTAAAAACATTAATGGAAGAGGCTTGTCTAATATATAACGGCAACTCATTCCACAATTTTGGTGCAGCCACAGCAAAAGCCCGATCCCCTCTGAGCTTTCGACTGGTCCTGGGCACACCCAGGAGGAGCTGGTCGGCTGACCTGAGCGAGCGAGAAGGTGTGTAAGGACAGAGAAGCTCAGAGAGGTAAAGGGGAGCAGTACCATTTAGACACTTAAAAACAAATAAAAGTCACTTTAAATGGATCCTGAAATGCACGGGCAGCCAGTGAAGCGAAGATAAAATCAGGGTGATGTGCTCGTATTTCCGTGTGCCAGTTAAAAAAGGTGTAGCTGCATTCTGAACAAGTTGCAGTCGAGAAATAGAAGGCTGAAGCACCCTAAAATAAAGGGCATTGCAGTAGTCCAAGCGAGAGGTTATAAAAGCATGGATTACTGTTTCAAAGTGCTTGTGTAATCAAGCGTGCTTAATTTTGGCCAGTTGTCTTAAGTGAAAGAAGCTAAAGCGAACAACAGACCGAATCTGGCTTTGAAGCTTTAGTTCAGGGTCCATTTTAAAACCCAGGTTCACAATCTCTGACTTACAGAAAGTTTCACGATTACTCAGGCGTACAGAATGAGCGACATTGGAGCTGGGGCAAAACACCATCATTTCTGTCTTAGAATCATTAAAACGGAGAAAATTCATTGCCATCCAAGATTTAATATCCTTTATACATGAGTCCAGTGCATTTAGAGTCCAGTGCATTAAATTCAGTAAGTTTGCTACTTCCACCTCATGCGCTTGAAAATTGACAGCGGGCAAGCTAAAGGGGCGACTGTCGCTTTGGAAGCGAGACAGTTAGAGCAAAAACAACATGCGTTTGCATTTAATTTATGCATCACACAGTATTACAGTCTTTATAGAATTAATATTATGTTATCGCAAATTGTTAAATAAATAATCTTGTTGACTAAATGCTTTGAAATGGGGATATTTAAACGTTAGCTGCGGGTGATGATCACATGGTGCAACTCTCTGCCAGAGAGAGCCTGAAAGATCTCTATGGATCATCTTTATGCAGCGATGATGTTTACATTCATAAAAGGTCAGTAAAGTTAGTGTTAATTTGCAGGAATTTAATGTTTTAAAATTCTAAATTATCATGTTGTAATAAAATAAACATGATTTAAAAAATTAAATGATTGTATAGTTATGTCATATTACACTTTGTTATTAAATATAACAATTAATAAGTTAAACATTAATAAATAATAGTATATTCTGACGTTGGTTTTTAATAAGACTTAAAACAAGGTTGATTTTTGCCAGTGAAATGAAGTTATGCACCCTGTACGGAACACTAATTTAATCCTTTACGAAACACTGTTAATACCTTTCATCTTCCGTACACATCCGTAGACGGTACTTTTCCCGTCTTTTTAAAAAACGACTACTATGTCCAAAAGACATCAATCAAAATTTGGATTGGGCAATAGGTATTCACCTAGAGAACAATCACACAAACATGCTCATCTGGCTTTTATTGATGGAGGAGTGGTTGTTTGAGTGCGCTGAATAGCAGAAAGTGTATGGAACATGGTTAATCTACGTATGTTAAGCATTCATTTAGTTGCTCAAGTGTAAACAAAATGAAAAGCTGTTGAAACAAAAGTGCCCTCAGGAGCAGCAGGCTGAAACTCCATTGAAGATAAAAGGGTAAAACAAAAGTTCATATTTTAAAGACAGTTCACACATCAGTGTGATTTTAATGCTGGTATATTCTGTGACTCGCTTTTTATCTTACAGCAATCAGGCAGTGAAGATTGTTTTTGTTTTTTAAAGAAAACAGAACTTAAACACAGCAATTTGTAATGGCATACAGTTAACGGGAAGTGCTTGAACTGGGTTACTGAAAATTAAAAGTCCTTGCATACAACCTATTCACTTTATTCTCCGCCGACGAGCGGGCGCTGCCATTTGAATCTTTTTGTCTCATGACTTCCGGTCACATTTACTTCCATTCATTTTTTGACATTAAAAACTGCTCGTTACGCTGCTTGATGTTGCAATATGATAATTTCTTATTATATTATTCTACTTGTTCTGTGTAGTCATGCAAACATTTGTTTGTAGAGCAAGTAGTTTGACCGTTTTCTGCCGTTTATTATTCCTAGTCATTTCTCCCATTGGCGACTGAATCTAGACTGATTGTTCTAAGACAATCGCGAAATCAGGCGCACGTCTGCATTTTAGAATAAGGTCAATAACAGTACGTGCAGCAGCAACATTCAAACTATCACAAACTGATAAAACATTCAACGCAGGCTCATTGGGAAAATGTGCCCAGGTGGATATTTTTGAAAACCTGGAAATAAGTGCCTATGGGTGCATTTTACGTGTGAAACAAATACTTTGGGTTGGTACGGATAACTGCACATCTCTGCATAGACTACTTTATTGATGTGACTGGTTTGCTCAGTAGCTCACAACAAATGGCGCTTGACTTGGGAGGTGGAATAGAGCAGACTGCGGTTCGAGTCTGACAAAGGACTTTTCAAGAAACCATGAAAATGAACCCCAAAAAAGCAGTACGAGATTGCAGTAGAAGCACATGACCATGAAGCAACCAACTGAGTTTTCATGCCTTACCTGACATAGATAATGCCAGTGACTAACTCACTTTAATATAACTAATGTATAATAATAACTATAATATTATAATACTATTAATTAAAACTTAAGACAAAAACAAATAATGATGCTGATGTTTCCACACTCATTACAGAAATACATGACATATTAAAGTACGAAGTTATTATCGTTTCTGATTTTAAACATGGAGACTTACTTTCATCATTGGAATAAGAAATCTTAGCAATCCCAAACTTTTGAATGGCCGTGTACAAAAGAAGACCATTTCTAGCAGAGCTACATACAGAGCTAAATATTTGCTGAAAGCAATAGAAGAATAAGAGAGTTTGTTGACATTGCGTAACCCTTTAAATTTCTCAAAGTCTCCATATAACTGTATGAGAACACCAAGCCAAAGAAAGAACTCAAATGCATTAAAAAATATCTGCAACAATACTCTAATAGCAGCTTTTCTTCCACAGTCAGGCAGAAAATAAGTCTCATCTGTATTGTATCTTTATCCTTGTGAGTTTCTGAAAGGCGCTGTGTTCTAGTGTCATTCTCTACACTCCAAGCATGCTATTCTCATCTTCCGATGGATCCTTCACCCACATAGCCGAAGCTGGCTTTTCAGTTATCGACTTGTTTCTGCAGTGAAGGTCAAAATGTTAGCAAGCTCTCTCCAAACATAACACTGCAGGAGATTTCTCCGCTCTCGCCCTAAGAAGGTGAACTCCGTTTCCACTTAAGCAAAAAGGGTCAGAGATCTTCTCTCTCCGATTGACTCATCTCATCCGAGTGCATTTAATCTGGAAATTGAAGTTCTGGCTGACTCTACTCTTTTATGTCACGAGCGTCAGAACGTTCTGGGTTTATCTCTCGAAAAATACCACGCAAAGGGTGTCCAATATCCACAGCTTGACTTGGGTAACATTTGTAAAGAATATAAACGGTTTAGAAATACAGGTAAACCCTGCACGATTCAGATGCATCAACAGATTTAAGGTGAGGGTTGTGCAAAGCCGTCAATGGAAATCTGAAATAAGAGACTCTACAATATCTGCAATGATTGGATCAGAAACAAGTCGGTTGTACATAAAAACGTGTCGTGTTATGACCTGCCACCTACAACCTTACCAACTACGTTTCAAACTAAAAAGTGCTGAGAGACGAGATAGACTGACATTTCTAATAACACACACATGCTTTATTATCATTGAAATATGGTATTTAAAGAGATAGTTCACCCAAAATTGAACATTTATCGTATGCTGACCACAAATAAAGATATTTAAAAAAAATGTTGGATTTGGTAACCACTGACATCTATATACTGCAAATAATGCTTTTCTTACTTAAAGTTTTTGTCATGTTGCACAGCAAAATAATAAATGGGGTAAGCAATGGGGTTCTTTTCACCTTTTAAATACAATTATTTTGCTTACTGTATTTAAAAGCTCTTTTATTTTTATAAATTATTTCTGAAAATTTTACAATATTTTTTGCTTGTTTTAAAAACGCATCTTGAGGAATTTTTTGACATTTGGAAGAGAAACAAGACAAAAAACTACCAATAAGAAAAGTAACTTTTTGAAGTTTAGTGGAAAAAATATATACTTTGGAAGTAAATGGAACAGCACTGTTATGCTGTGTTCACACAAGACGCGGCACGTGCAGATAAATCGCGCTATTAGCATGTAAATACACGCTAGGGCTGTGCAATTAATCGAAAATCCAATTTCGATTTTGGCTTCTAACGATTATGAAAAACCATTTATCGAGATAAACGATTATTGCATTATTTTCTGCCCCCTGTCCAGTTGTCCTCACTTGTTGCTCTTAAAAGCGCGAAAGACCGCATGCTTATGTGTGTACTTGGTCTCATTCGCACATTGTGAGGAGCAGAGAGCAAACACATCTAAAGTCATTAACATTAGCGCTTTAATGTTCAAATAGGTGTCAAAATGCGGTGTTTAGTGATTATTCATATTAACCCTCATTTTGTAATAAACAAACGAGTTGAGGTTTAAAAGACATGTGAAAGCGAAACCATTAAAGTGACAGAGCACAGCTGCCGCCTGTTTTATCCTGATTAATAAAACAACGAGAAAATCCTTCTTTGCTCTTGACTGAAGACTTTTGTAGCTAACGTGTTTTTCTTACGGTGAAGATGCTAAAAGCACAGTTTGTTTAATATTTTTATACTATTGTATTTATTGTATTTAAGTCAGAATTATTAGCCCTCTTGAATATTAGCAACCTTTTCCCCCCAATTTCTGTTTAATGGAAGGAAGATTTCTGAACATAATAGCTTTAATCCTTCATTTCTAATTACTAATTAATCTTATCTTTGCTATGATGACAGCTCATATTATTTTTAGATATTTTTTTAAATACAAACATTCAAAAGCTTAATTAGGGTAATAAGGCAAGTCATTATATAACAGTAGTTTCTTCTGCAGACAATAAAAATGTATATTGCCTTAAGGGGCTAATAATATTGACCTTAAAAGAGCTTTCAAAATATTTAAATTTACTTTTATTCTAGCCAAAACAAAACAAATAAGCCTTTCTCCAGAAGAAAAATATTAGATATTATTATATTATTAATATATTATTATTATTATTATTATTATAATGGGAAATATTTATTTTTACAAAATTCTCAGCAGTGCTAATAATTTTGACTTCAACTAATAATCGTTTGGAATAATCGTGATAACAATTATGACCAAAATAATCGTGATTATGATTTTTCCCAAAATCGAGCAGCCCTGATACACGCGTGAACATTTTAAGTTTACTCGCTTCATTCGCATGTCAAATTTATATCACAAAATACAAGGATTCGTGTCATGGACATACTGTAAAAAAATCCATAATTTTACGGTTTATTTCCGGCAGCTGGGGTGAAAATAACGGCTGTTAAATTACAGAAATTTACCATAACATAAAACTTATTAAACTACAAAACTTCCCAGAAATTTCAATTTAAGAAAACTTCTGTAATTTAATATCCATTATTTTATGGTATATTTTTGTATTTTAACGGTCGTTATTTTACGGGTTTTGTTGGCCACCCCAGCTGTCGGTAATAAACCGTAAAATTACAGATTTTATTTTATTTTTTTACAGTGCAGGGCATCTGTCTACCCGGTGACTCTAGCTTCATTGCTAAATGACTAACATGGATTTTATTGAGCAAATGGCTCTGTTTAAGTGCTTTAGGAAGACTGATAACCAGCGTCGATTTGTTTGGCGTCTTGTCTGAGTTCACTAGATCCATTCAGAGGTGCACCCAGCTTAGTGAGTTCATCAGCTCCTCCAGAAACTAGACCTGGATGATGGAGGCTTACTGCTGTTCTTCCAACTGAGCCGAGCCCAGTGTGATGAACTGCTGTCCGTTGTCGGCAGGAGGATTTTTTTCCCCTAAGACACCAACAACAGGTGCTAAGTCATAATTATGCCCCGACAAGAGCAAGCTCCTGATTGGTTACCGTGGCACGAATGTCCACTGAAGTTCAGATTTTCCAACTCAAGCGTTTCGTGTGTTAAGTGCGTCAATCGCACAAAACGCTTAACTTGCGGTGCCCAAATGGCGTTATTCACTCCACCTCTTTCATGCGTATCGCAACACAGGATGTCTATTCGCGTCTTTACATTGACTTAACATGTAAATCACTCGTGCTTGACGCTTCATCCACATCTGGTGTGAACACAGCATTAGACTGTCGCAATTGTACAGTTATTTACTCCAAAAATGGCCGGTAAAATACCACACACATTCTTTAAAGTAGTAAACTGTAATATGCACTGCATCGTGGGTCATTTTAAAACTTTTTACAGTAACTTACTGCATATTAGGAATTTGCGGTATTCTACCGTAATCCAAGTAATCAAGTACTGATACTGTGGTTGAAGACAAAAATGAGACATGACAATTACTTCTGTAAATCATTTAAAATGGATATAATGACATTGAATAATAAAATACTGTTGTGCATGCACTCATCACTTGTTTGGAATTTATGAAATTTAATAGTAAATACTAAAAATAAAGATTTTGCAAGAGGAAAGCGTAAATTACAGTAAAACCACTGTAAGAATGGTTATATTCTGGATACAAGAGAATGAAAATAACACTGATAGATTTGGTTTTAGAAACCACTTGAAGTTACAAATAATAGCACATCTGATTAGTGATCATGTGGTGAATGGTAATCCACCATTTACACCTTTCGAGAAGTGGATAAAAGACTTCCAGTGGCTTCAAGTCTGCTATGAAAATGACTAAAGTCATTTGCCATAAGTAAAGTCATTGGGACGTTTTCAGGTAACAGTGTTTGCCACATCCACACATTTTAAGCGTGAAAGGTTCCATTAAATCCTTCATTTAATCGTCAGGATGCTGTCAGCCATGCAAGGGGCAGCAATATGTAAAATTTAACACTGCGAACATCATTGCAAGCGGGCTTGCATTCACTAAAATAATATAGCAGTTCATGACTTTTCATAAGAGACTTATTATCATTACCTCAGTTCATCTCATTCACGTCAAGCTGTGCAGGAAGGGCCGGTGTGTGTGCATGCAGATTTTTTTTGTTTGCTAGTTTGTTTGTCATTAGTATTCATTTCAAATGTAATAAATCTGTTAATATAAAACTTGCAGTAACGGTGCTCATAATTATTGGTGGATGTGCCTAAATTTTTGAAGTTAGAAGCACCAGTGCTACCAAGCACAGAGGTTAATTTCGAGCCCTGGTAAATGATTGAAACATCTTCATTTGTGTGTGAACCATCCCTTCAAAGTCCTGCTGAGGTAAATACGAAGCATTAGTTTCAGGAAAGAAGAAGCAGTACCTGTATAGCCCAGAGAGTTGTCGTCATCGTGTTCTGCAGTGGGGGTCTCTGTGGCCCTATTGCTAGTCCCATCCTGAGTCCCCGTGTCTGTTGGAAGTAATACAGACTTTGAGTCCTCCAGTAAAGTGAATCGGGCCATCGGCAACATAGTGGCGCCCCAATACCCCTGATACCAAACCATAAGCAGGACACAGTTCTGTATAAAAAATCTGCAATTGCAATCTCTGAACTGCATTTTCTCAAGAAGCTGCTGCAAACGTCTCCGAAAATGACAATTATTAGCTATTAATCCATTGAAGAATCCCCAAAATCCCAAATATGGCACGTTCCTTCTTAGGAGTGACAATGCATGCAGGAGACGCTCCTATAGACGCACATAAGCAGAAGCAGGACGTCCCAACTGCAAATTCACATACAAAGTCACCCTATTTAGCTCTATGTAGAGTCATTGACTGAACTAATTCCCCCAATCAGCGCATGTGGCTTTTCTGGAAGATGAACTGACGGCCCTTTTCTATGGTGGGTTTAGACAGGCAGGACTGGGCAGGGGGGTGGAGCTGATGCCCCCCATCTTGGCGAAGTGTGGGATAAATCAGACTCCAGCCATGCCCACTTCCATTGTTGGGCACTGACAGGGGGTTAATTTGGGATGAGGGGAGGTGAAGGGGCCTGTTTAATATAAAGGGGGTCAGAACGGGCCAGATGACTGGGAAGCATCCTGTCAGGACCGTCATGGGGGTGAATGAAGATTGGCATCATTTTAAGGCAGACAGGCAAAACAAAAGGAAGTCATTGGAGAGCACTTAGGATGCGGAGAAGTGTGACCAGTGTCTGTCCTTTGGTTCACCCTGAAGCCAGAACGGTGCAACTGATTCGACATTTTCAAGTCATAATTGAGTGCCTGAACTCATTTTGAGCCAGGTTTAATGTGTAGTTTATGACCGGCTAGCACTTCTGTTGATGCATTTAGTGAAATGACACTTTTAGCCTGCTGTATTTGCTGACATGGCAGATTGTCAACAAACACCTTCATGAGTACGGTCGCAGAATCTCAAGGTTGAGACCGTTTGCTGTCTTAGTTTAGTGTTAGAATCATTCAAGCAATCAAAACACAACTTAGTTTTCATTTCTTGTAAGAATATCACATTCACAAACATGTAAAACACAGCATGCAAACATTTCACACAGTTACATAAATACGTCTGTTTGTGTATAGACACCATATTGACATTACTATAGTTTCATGGTTCAAAGACCAGTTTTTTATGCCACAAATGAGCAAATATTATAATACAGTTAGAGTATGAATACACACATAATTTACAACTTAAAATGACCAAATGCACAAACCTATAACTATGTTAGTTCACAACAAGGTCTTCACACAATCATTTCAGAAACCTATACATTATACGTTTCTAAGAATATTGCTTAAGTGTACATCTACACTAGGGAAGGTTTAACTATTAACCGTGCTTTAATACGCCATGGTTAATGAATTGGGTCCCACTTTATATTAAGTGGCCTTAACTAATATATACTTACACAGGATTTAATAGTTTGTTACAATGTACTTATTGTGTAAATACATGCATTTACTGTGTACTTATGCTTGATTAAATACATGTATGTAATTACATCTGTAAATAACTTTTGTAATTACATTTGTAAATACACTGTTGACTATCCCTTACACCTTAACCCACCCTTAAACCTACTCATGCCACCAAACCTGTCCATAACCCAACCTCTATCCCAACTCAAAAGCACCACAAGTGTTCTCAAATACATTATAATCACAGTAAGTACATTGTATTTATTTTTTGATGTAAGTACATAGTAGTTAAGGACACTTAATATAAAGTGGGACTATTAATTGTAAAGGCTTCTCAACACCGTGCTTCTGCAAGGAACAAAACTGCTGCAACTAAACTGGGCACTAGTTTGTTACTGAGACTGATAACCACGTACACTACATCAACTATGACTGAGGCTATTAACTAAGGCAAGCTCGTCCAAGTTCCTTATTTCCACTGGAGGGACCATAGACTGTAAAACAGGGCTGCTCACCCTGTTCCTGGAGATCTACCTTCCTGCAAAGCTCAGCTCCCACCCTGATCAAACACACCTGAACCAATTAATTAGGACCTGAACAGCACTTGATAATTACAGGCAGGTGTGTTTGAAATGGGTAGCAACTGAAGTCTGCAGGAAGGTCGATCTCCAGGAAGAGAGTTGAGCACCCCTGCTGTAAAATATAGGGAGGGACAAGCACATGTGCACTCACGCTTTTCAGGCCCACCTCGTTGGGATGACAGGGGGCTTTTACTAAGTTTAAACTTAAAGTGCGGCTCATGACAATAGTATTGCGCTGGTGGTCATCGCGAGAATCCTGCTCTGCCCCGCTTATATGGGCCGGGCTGACTCGCTGGCTTTATTTCACAAACACAGAGATGAAAATCAGAGCATAACGAGTCTGAGCATTTACAATGGCCAAACCAAAACTAAAACTTTTAAAGGAGGTGAAGAAGATAGACTTTCATTTCTTTCTTTTGTCCATTCTTTCTCTTTATTAAATTGACCATTATATAAAAACAATAGTGCAAAATCAACATTGCTTACTCCAATGCTTCATTTTTTTGATGCAAACCATAGATTTATTATCGTAACAGTTGGACCTTTTATAGCAGATAACTCACACATTTAAGGCAGAATGATAATGAGAAATTGTTCTCTTATATTAATTATACTCTTATTTTATACTCTTATATTGTTTGTTTTTTATATTATTTTGTGCTGCATTAATTAGTTACTGGGCAGCAATAAATAACACTGTAAAATATAAGGAGTCCAAGGCTCATTTATATAACTGTCGCCATATATTCCAATTTATATTCTACATATTTCAGATTTATTATAACCTTGTCAAAATATTGTGTATTAAATATTGTAATGAACAACAATAACTTCAGTTCAAAGACATGCTTGTGCTTCCAAAAAACTAAAAAGTATAGAAAATTCTGTAACACTTTAGTTTAAGTAAAAATGCAAACTATTAACTACTGGCTTATCACCTGCCTGTTAAGATATTAACTGTTGTTAATTCCTTTATGTTGTCCCAACACAAATTGATTGTGTGGAACCCAGGAATCCCAAGTAAACCCATGTGGAACCCATGGAATCCCAAGTAAAACCAATGCAGACACTTCAATATTGTATCTGTCGACTGACTGCAGGACGTTTACTGTGGCTTCAGAGCGAGTACTTGACAACTCATTAACAGGTGGTGTGCCCAGATGCCCTGGAGGACACGCCATCAAAAACCTGGTGCTCCCTCAAATTCAAATGGCCACGATCCACACAATCCAATCCAAAAAATCCCTGCCTCCCCTGATGACTAATTAAACTGAACCTTATGCGGCTGTAGCTGACACGTCCACATGGGCGCATTAGGAGGACGTTTCCCCCGTGCACCCCAAAGCCCCGGCTGCCCCTCAATTTCACACACAGTCTGCTTTCTCCATCTCTGCCTGTGTTGATTTGAGTCGAAGGTGCTAGTTCTGGCTGCCAGATGAACCAAATCAACATAATAACAATCAGATTAATTTGCATTATTAATAATAATTTTATTATTATTAATAATAAGAAGAAGAATAATAAGAATAATATGAATAATAATAATATGAATAATAACAATAACAATAATAAAAACAACAACAGCAGCAACAATAATAATAATAATATTAACAACAACATTAATAATAATAATAATAATAATAACAATAACAACAACAATAACAAAAACAACAACATTAATAACAACAATAATAATAATAATAATAATAATAATAATAATAATAATAATAATAACAATAATATTAATAATAACAATAACAATAACAACAACAAAAACAATAATAATAATAATATTAATAATAGCAACAACAACAAAAACATTAATAATATTCACAATAATAATAATAATAGTAATAATAATAATAATAATATTCATAATAATATTCATAATAATAATAATAATAATAAAATGAATAATAATAATAATAATATGAATACATTTTATTTATGTTGCTTATTTCTTTAACTCAAACCGCTACAAGGTAAACAACAACATATTAAAATGCAACCAAGTATTCTCTCACTGGTAACTTTGATATGTCTGGAAGGTTTTGTGATTTAAGATGATATGACCTGGTTTATTTATTATTATCATTATTATTATTACTATTATTAAGTTATAATTATGTATATTAGAGCTTCGATCATATGGAATAAAATCGCTGTCATAAATATTTCAATAATAATTCAATAAAAAAATAAAACATAAGCACAAGATTACAAATTGCATAAAAGTGACAGTGATAACTGCACAAATTAAATGCTTTGCCAAAAAGAAGCTTCTTAAAACAATCCAGAGAAACCGCATTCCTGATTATTGTAGGTAATACATTGCATAATTTAGCTGCGCAATAAGAAAAAGCTTTAGCAGCTTTATTAATAACTTAAAAAATCAAGACCATTTGTGTAGTTAGTCACCAGTGAGCTGATTATTTCTAAAGGCAGAAAAGGGGCAAAGGAATTATAAAGAAAAGAGTTATACTGTGGTAATCAGTGCCCTTTAACACGCCTCTATTTTAAAAGCAATTTCTCAGTTTTTATTATATTTTAAAGGCTTTGACTTATGAAAGGGGTTTAATTAAGTCACACGAATGAACAGAGCTGAACACAAATGAATGCACGCAGAGAGAAAGAAAAATGTGAATGGAGCAGTCGGACTGCAAATTACTGAAGATCGTATTGAAGATTGTGTTGAAGGACACACTTTACTTTAGAAAGCACACCACACATGTGGAAAACATACTATTTCTCATTATGACATCTGGAATGTAACTATTATGTTGAAAATATCAATGTTTGATAATGAAATAATGTTGGATCTAGGAACTTAGATTAATAGTACTGCTTGGAAAGCGGCTACTGCTAAACGCACATCTCCTCATTTAAAAAGCTGTAATCTATTGTTTTTGTTTTTGTTGTTCAACTGCACAGAAAGAAAGAGAAATAAGCCACAATCTCTACAACAAGTTGCTCTAAATTGTCATGAACAATTCCAACGAGAAGTTAGATCTAGGGAAACTGTCGATAAACCTTTTGAGATTATTTTGAAATCTCTTTATATAGCACAGTCTGAGATATTCACATGATGATTACACTGGAAGGGTTAATACTGTAAGAAAGAAGTTTGTTCTATGATCAATTGCTTCGTATATTATTTTGTATACTTTATTGCTGATGTGTGAACAGCTTACAATGAAAGTGTCTAGACTATAAAAATGTAAGGAATTATTATGATTATAAAGCAAAAAGTTTCCCAGACACCCTAGACCAGGGGTCTCAAACTCAATTTACCTGGGGGCCGCAGGAGGCAAAGTCTGGGTGAGGCTGGGCCGCATAAGGGATTTCACACAAAAAAAGTCCTCAAATGTCATTATTAACAGTTTTAATTATTTCTTCTGAACATGAAGTGTCCTGAACATTAATAGAACATTGAGTGAAGATTATGAACAGTTCTTCTGAACATGGCATCTTTTGCCTACTTCTTGCTGCCAGAGACTTGACAGCGCTTCTTCTCACAAATCTGAACCACATTTGGCTTTAGAGCGGAAGCAGTTGAGACCCTCAGTATGGCTTGAAGATGATCATCATTAAGTCTAGACCAGTCTAGACTCACTCAAAACTTCCATTCCCTCACCTAAAAACAGGCGTATATATGTAAAAATAAAACACCCCCACCCCACTCCAGTCACATCAGTCTGTACCAGTCTGTATCTACCTATAATATATATAAGATGCAGGCTGTAGCTAGGTAGGTGGCAGGCTGCAGATAGGTAGCTAAGTGGCAGGCAGGGGCGGGAACAGCTTACCTTGGTTCTGGCCAGCGCGAGTTCCCTTTAAGTTACCCTTTAAGTTCCACTTCCCGCCCGTCACAGCGTCTAACAAAGGGGCGGGGTGCGTGGTGACGTCACCAACACCCCCGCCCCTTTGTTTAAACGGCAGGCGGGGAATGCCAGTGACCGCTGTGTACGGATAGAATCAGCGGAGCGGGGAGCGCTCTCTCTCCCCGCTCCGCTGATTCTGTCAGTGTACAGCGGTCGGCGCGGGCCACAAAATATTGCACTGAGGGCCGCAAATGGCCTGCGGGCCGCGAGTTTGAGACCCCTGCCCTAGACTGTCTATAACTGGGTTTCCATCATCCTGTGTCAATGGGCACTTTTTAAGTATGACATGAAATTAACAAGTAATGAATCCCACAAATTTCACATAAAAATCCCTTAATTTAAATAAAAATGCTTTTATGCTCACTTGAGCTGGTTTTGGACTTATAATGGGAATAAATCATCGATCGCTATAGACTGGCGATTCTTTGGGAGAGGGGCTCGGACCCGACGTGAGCTTTTGCAGATTTAATGTGATTTAAAAGTTTAGAAATTAAACTAATGAGACAGTTGCTGTTTAACTTTATTGGTGATTTCGGATATGACATTCAGTTCTAAGCTTGGCAAGCAGTTTTGGAGAATTTGATGTTTTCAATTTCAAACAGAAAGCCCTTTAAAAGAAAGATGCTGAGTGAAATGACTTGCCTTAAAGAGACAATAACCCCTTTCACACAGTGATACCGGTAAATATCCGGAAAATTTCCAAAACGACTTTACCAATAATTTCAAAAAAAGTGCTTTTCACACAGATGAGGACGTAACAGATTTTTTCCTGAAAAGGCCGCTCTCACATTAATTTCAAAATACTGGTAAATTCTGACATCATTAACCAGAACCAGAAATAAAGATGAAGTAAAGCTGTCCTAACAGCTAATTCACATTTGGGATTTTTTATGAAATATTGGTTATGTAAAAATACAAGTGGAGGAGCTACAATACACTACATGTTTTAGCTGAAATTACATCATATATTGTATGAAAAAACTGCACTGTATCTGCCATGATTTCATTTACTCGCTTTGACTGCTTTTTCTTGAGTCACTACTGGACCGATAGCATCTAAGATTTAGAGCAATTCACATTTGTTCATGAGCTAACAGGTACAGCTAGGAAGAATGCCTTGAGCTTTTATTCTTTAGTATGTCCTCGGCAAGCAGAGTGAGGTATGTTTTATTTATTGTTCAATTTATTTAAAAAATGTTAGATGTTTTCTGAATGAGTTTCTTTGTAGTTTTACAGTGCTTTGGTGCTACACGGTACTACGATGTTTTGCGCAATAAAGTATGCTATGAGTAGGCCCACACGAAATCTGCGTGTGCAGAATTCCCCAGATTTTCTGCAGTATTCCGCAGATGTTTAGCCCATCATTAATTCTGTACATTTACTTGAGTAAATATGTGTACATCTGTATTTATTCACTTTTTTTTATTAATTAAAGTAATATTATTGACTAATATGAAAATGTTCATTAGATTTAAATACAATGCAGTTTGTACACTCATATTTTCTGTTTTTAGTAGAGATATTATATGAGAGACTTTGTTTACCAAATAAAGTGAATCTAATTGGATTTGCATTTTATACATTAAATAAAAGTTAAAAAGGTATTACTTTTTATTTCATATATTAAGGTTTTAGTTATGATATAACTAAATAAACTAAATAAAAAAATATCTTTTTAACTTGTATTTAATGTTCACATTGCAAATCCAATTAGATTCTTAAACAAAGTGAGTTTATCATGAATCTACTAAAAGACAGAAAAAATTACTTTACAAACTGTATTGTACATAACTCAGATGAACATTTTCACATTAGTCCAAAATATTACTGTAATTCATTTAAAAACTAAATAAATATAGATTTACACACATTTACTCAAGTAAATAAACAGAGTTAATGATGGGCTTAAAATCTGCGTAAATCTGCAGAATTCTGCGCGCACAGATTTCGTGTGGGCATAGCTATGAGATTACTAACCTGGCAAAAAGGAGAATTGATTCTTGTATGTAACAAAGAACTGAGACAATGAAGACTTCTGTGACTTTATTGCATTTAATAAACAATTTAAATGCACCAGTCAAAACTTTCTCCCTCCTTCATTGAAGCTGAAGGGCTGCTACATGCACATTTCAGAGCAAATAACAGAACCTTTAAAGGTTCCAGTCACATTAACTGAACGTTAATTACTTTTGGCATGCAAAACTCCCATTGTCCTTGTATTGTCCTCCAATGTTTTAAAAATGTGCACAGAACAGCTCACACAGAAATTCACTTTCAAACCAAGCAGCTATTTCGACCTCACGTGAAACTCCCAACCGTGCAACTCCCTATTGGTATGACTGGATATAGGCCATAAAAATTTGGTCAATTCAATTCAATTTATCTTTATTTTTATAGAGCTTTTACAATGTAGATTGTGTCAAAGCAGCTTAACATAGAAGTTTTAGTTCAAATTTCAGAGATCAGTTCAGTTCAGTGTAGTTTAATTTTCACTGCTGAAAGTCTAAACCCCAAGTCTAAACGCCTCACCCCCTTCCCTACAAGCACCAATAACAGTGATGCTCGCCTTAAAGACACAGTTTTGTAAGAGCAGCACATCAATGAATATCATCTGGGCTCCATCTGGACCACACCAGGGTCTCTGCGGTTCTGATTAGCTCCCGTATTACTGAACAGTACCAAGGGAGGGATTATGCAGATGAGGAACTGTGGTCCTCGCACGGCGGCCAGAAAAACCAAGCATCTTAATGAGAGGCTACAGAAGAGCTTTTCCTTCAGTACAGGAGGTATATACAGGGAATGGAGGAGAGATGGTTATGGGAAATTAAAGGGTGGTTTCGGAGAGCTTAGGAGAAGCAGACCGTCTGGCATCCAGATATTAAATAAAGCAGTGGCTATATCTTGAAGTTGGTGCATGTTTTATAGCTTATGAGGTATAATGTAATTCTAAGTGGCAGTGAAGTTTATTAAAGTCTCAGTTGTTGCCTCAGTAGAAATATGAATGGAACACAATTAAACAATTGGCATCAACCACAAGTGGACGACTACACATAAATAGGGTCTAAAGAGTGACTGAATATAAAGAGAGGGATGGATTTGAATGCATTGGAAACAATATTGTCTTGGTTGACCACTTGTGGAAAATGCATGTAAATACCACGTGAAAACAGGGCCTAAAATACAGAAATTGAATAATTTAAGGAGATGAATAAAATATTCTCATTGAGATCTGTCTCTAAGGTCAAATCTTGCCAGTATATCATAAATGAACAAGATGAACAGTGGATGTACCAAAATAAGATGCAGGAACCATGAAGGGATCGTTCACCCAAAAATGAGTTGGTAAGTTGGTAACACTGGCATGCATAGTTGGAAAAAAAATATATACTATTGAAGTCAATGGTTACCTGTTTCCAACAATTTGCAAAGTATCTTCTTTTGCGTTCAATGGAAGAGGTGTATTTTTTTTAAGGTGGGGAGGTGGTGTGGGGGGTCATTTTCTATTTAAGCAAGAAGTTAGCATTGATTCCTTAATAAAAAAAATTGATTTTTATGACTAACTACATAGGAGAAAAACACTTTATTTACGAATTTACAGTGTAGAAAATCAATCAATGTCAACCAGCAATCAGTCTGAAACAATCTCAATCAGTCATGACATGAAAAGTGCTAATTAAAACATGAAATTAAATATCAGAGAGAATTTTGGAATTTATAAAAATAAAGAAGGAAAACAGGCAACATCAAAAAAAAAGGCAACATCAAAATATTTTTTACAAATTACTTAAAAAGCTTTGCAAAAGAAGTCACACTATGCAAAATCCTATTAAATAAATGTTAGATTTTTTGGGAACTTTGGTGTTACCCAATTTTCATTTCGTTTTTTAAGTATTGTTATAATTTAAGACTTTGTACATCAGGGGAGCTCAACCCTGTTCCTGGAGATCGACCTTCTTGCAGATTTCAGTTGCTACCTATTTCAAACACACCTGCCTGTAATTATCAAGTGCTGTTCAGGTCCTAAAAATTTGGTTCAGGTGTGTTTGATCAGAGTGGGAGCTGAGCTTTGCAGGAAGGTAGATCTCCAAGAACAGGGTTGAGCAGCCCTGGTTCACATGGTATAAAAAGGCTGTTCCACACAACTGATTAGTGTTAGGACCAGCAGCACTGCAAACTTAACTGGCGCTCTAAGCAAACGACAGCACATTTCACGGATGAAAGTGAAAAGCGGGGATGCATGTGTCGCGGACGAAAGGGAAGAACCCCTAGCAAGATGCCGCTGTGCGAATGCCCACATTGCCCATGCCTAATTCTGCCACTGGTTAGGAATTCATGAAGGAATCAAGCCAACTTATTAGTTTTTACAAATTTAAGTGGACTGAACACAAAACAATTAAGTTGTCCCAAAGAAAACCTTTAAGAATTTAGTTGTTCTGGCTCATTTTAAATAAGTAGTTTGAACAAACAGCAAACATCATGTTTTGAGTGTACTTAAATAAAATTCAGTTTCGATTGTGATTCTGGCCTGCAATGATTGTGAAAAAAACATTAATCAAAATAAAACAGCAAATGAAAAGAACAAAATTCCTCACTGCTCTAGCCTAAAGGACTCATAGCCATAATAAAGAATTCATTTATACTTTAATTCTTATACTGAAGTCTATGTTCAAAGCCTAGTTCTTATTTTTATATATATACACTACTTGCCAAAAGTCTTTTCGTCGATCCCAGTTATAAGAGCATCAAATAATAACTTGACTTCAAGTTGATCATTTGCAAAAGTGGCTGAAAGTAGATTTCTCAGATAAATCGTGTTGAACTGCATCCCAATCATCACAAATACTGCAGAAGACCTACTGGAACCAGCATAGGCCCAAGATTCTCATAGAAATCAGTCAAGTTTGGTGAAGGAAAAATCATGGTTTGGGGTTACATTTAGTATGGCGATATGAGAGAGATCTGCAGAGTGGATGGCCTGAGGTATCAAGACATTTGTGCTGCCCATTAAAATACAAACCACAGGAGAGGGAAAAATTCTTTAACAAGATAGCGCTCCTTCTCATACTTCAGCCTTCACATCTTGCAAAGAAGGTCAAGGTGCTCCAGGATTGGCCAAGCCAGTCACCAGACATGAACATTATTGAGCATGTATGGGGTAAGATGAAGGAGGAGGCATTGACGATAAATCTAAATAACCTTGATGAACTCTGGGAATCCTGCAAGAATGCTTTCGTTGCAGTTCCAGATGACTTTATCAATAAGTTATTTGAGTCATTGCAGAGATGTATGGATGCAGTCCTCCACGTTTATGGGAGTCAGACTCAATATTCATTCTTTATCCACTGCACCATGACCTTATATTCTATACTGTACATTATTTCTGTTAAGTGTCAAGACTTTTGTCTAAGCAAAGTCCTCGCTGTCCTAATAAAATCATTAAAAATCAAGGCATGATCATATTTTATTTTGGAAAATAAGTGTAATCTAGAGGCCTTTGCCTTTCATATAAGCCACTTCTGACACCAAATGATCAACTAGAAGTGTCAAGTTATTATTTGCTGTTCCTAAAACTTGGATAGGTGACGAGACTTTTGTCAGGTCGTGTATTTGATCACTTTCTCTCTTTTTTTTGTACATACATATATTTTAGTATTTTATTCAATTGTCCAATAAAATGCAAAGGCATAAGTCAATGACATTCACTCTTTAGATGCCAAACTAGAATTGTTTAACTGACAACAAAGCAAGATAAACAGGCTTTGATGTGTTCTCGACCTAATTGACATTGACTGATGTGGTCGTATGTAATAATCGCACATGCACTTGTTCACAACAAACAAAGAATCCAAACGTCAGATAAACAAATCCAATCATATGCCGACAAGCTGACCTGAAACGCATCCAGCGACCACCGTCCAAAATCAAACGCGAATGCTTGCGGTCAAAACGTGGTTAAGAGCTGCAGGAATAATCCTATCAATCTACGTCAAAATCACTGCGAGCCTGTGAAAGCCAGAACAGCTGGTGGAGTTTTCACACACACACACATGATGGCCACAGCTCGGGCCAGCGAGGTTAAAGCGTTCGGTACAATGAGCTCTTCTGTGGTAAATAAATGAAAGCCACTGGAGGGTCTGAAGAGCGTGCTGAAAGGCCACAGCTGTTGAACGCAGAGCTGGAAAAGCTGTGATTAATGATGAAGCTCTTCACGAGGACAAGCCACCTTTAATCTGACGGACACGGTGTCATTCACAGCCCGTCCTCAGTTTATCAGCCTCTTTTGGTGATTTTTGAGGTAATTGTGCACTTAGGGTGCGTGTCCACCAAAGTGTTTCTCAAGCTGAGTGTTGATTGTTGCACCGCGCTTTAAGTGAGAGAGGAAACAGTTTAGAAAGGTTTGAGAAAAAAAAGCACAGCATAAAGCACGAGGGTATTCAGACACAGCCATTGAGCTCCTGTAAACAAAAACTTGCAATGCTTGCCCCACCTCCAAGCTCTTCTGACATGGTGTCTAAACACAGCACTTCAAAAGATGTGAGAAGTAATGATCAGACAGATCGATCAAATGTGTTTGCATTGAAAAACAATAAAAAAAATTGTGCATTGTAAATAAAAAACGCATTCTGTGTGAACAGCCCCTAGCGAGGGGCAAGAAACAGACACCGTGTGCTCCAGACTAGGGCTGTGCAATACGGGCAAAATAAACCTTTCACGATTTTCCTGAACAATAATCATGATTTTGTCACAAACAAACTGAATTTGTGTTTACAGTGTGAATCTGAAACATATTTCAAAAGAAAAACAATTCGATCTAAAACAGACATAAACTAAAATAAAATTCACCTAGTGATGCTCTAGAAAATTGTCTCTAGAACAGACCTACAAGTGAAGTCAGAATTATTAGCCCCACTTTAAATTTATTTACATTTTTTTTTATTTCCCAAATGATGTTTAACAGAGGAAATTTTCACAGTATGTCCGATAATATTTTTTCTTCTGAAAAAAGTCTTATTTGTTTTCATTTCGGCTAAAATAAAAGCAGTTTTTAATTCATTATGAACCATTTTAGGGTCAAAATTATTAGCCTCTTTAAGCTAATTTTGTTTTGACTGTCTACAGAATAAACTATCATTCTACAATAACTGGCCTAATTACCCTAACCTGCCTAGTTAACCTAATTAACCTAGTTAAGCCTTTAAATGTCACTTTAAGCTGTATAGAAGTGTCTTGAAGAATATCTAGTCAAATATTATGTGCTGTAAATCAGTTAATAGAGATGAGTTATTAAAGCTATTATGTTTAGAAATGTGTTAAAAATTTGTTCTCTCCATTAAACAAAATAAATAAATAAATAGGGCGCCTAATAATTCAGGGGGACTAATAATTCTGACTTCAACTGTATGGCAAAAAAAGTGTGTGTGAGCGCGTTCGCCATCAAACTCAAGTAAGGCTCTAAATATCAGAAATAGTTGCGTGTGTGTTCACAGATTTGATTTGTCATGCATAGATCATGGTGAAATAGCTTCCGTGAAATGGGCCGTTCACATACCGTTTTTTTTGCGCGCAGAAGTCCATTATTTTCAATGGAGGCATGTGAAATGCGTGGATATATTGAGAGCAGCATGCGCGCGTACGCCAGGCACACCCACCAGTTAAAAACATCTATATTCAGACAAACTTTAAATGTAACTGTAAATTAAATAACTTTAAATGTAAAATGTAGAATGACGCACTGCGAATCACGTAACAAGAACTTACCGATCAGCTTCATGCTTTGTATACACATTTCACTTATCTCAGACAAACACAAGACACCCAAACACCAAGTGCTTTTTTAATTCTCTCCATATATAACACTTGTATCGGAACAGCATCAATCTTTTGTTAGGTTGTCATCCTCTGAAAAATTGATTGATGGTCACTGAGCAACGGAAAAGGAATGATCGCAAAGCACGTTGGAAAAGCTAAAGGAAGCGACGTGCTCACGCTTTCCACGTGCTTTTAAACGCAATATATGACTGACTTACAAATGAAAATGACCTGCCATACATCAGCCCTCATGTATCCAAAATAACTTAATCCCATACCACAGATGTTGACTTTTTTTGGCACCAGGTCCTCCTGTGCTGAACTCATTATCCCTGTATACGCAGGCTATACAGTCCCCTGTTTTCGCGCTCTGTTTAGGCGCGCTGCGTTATGATTGGTTCCAATAGCATACTGTGGGGAAATCCTGCTCTAAACGATTTAGAAATCGCACATGTCCAAATCACAATTTCCCGATTCAATTAATTGCACAGCCCTACTTCGGACCAAAGAAAATAGGATCATCTGGACTGTTACCAGCAACAAAAAGCCAGGGTCTGTCATGGTATGGAGTTGTGTCAGTGCATTTGACAAAGGTAACTTTCACTTCTGAACATTCTACACAGATTATAAAGTCTTGGCTGCAGAGGAGGAGGATATAGGTACTTGAATGACCTGCCTGTAGTCCCGACCTGTCTCCAATAGAGAATGTGTGGCACATTTTGATACGCAAAATGCAACAACAGCAAAGACCCCAAACTGTTGCCTACTTTAGGACTTGTTTGCTAGAAGAATGGGACAAAATTACACCTGAAACACTTCATCAACTTCAATACCTAAAAGTCTTTAAAGTGTTGTGAAAAGGAATGGCAACATTACAAAGTGGTAAATGCTTTACTGCTCCAACTTTTTTTGAAATGTGTAGCAAAGAATTTGAATATGTGTTTATTGAAAAAACTATCACGAGGAATACAAGTGAAAGTACATTTAGAAATCACTACGTTTTATTTGTGCTTTCCATACTGTCCCAACTTTACTCCTTTCTGAATTGGGTTGTAATAATTTAGTTTCTGCACTTCATAAAGTTTATACGCAGATATTTAGAGATCCACTGTACTGTACATTCCTTCAAGGTCGTGGTTTTCAAAAAACAATGTGTGGAAAAAACCTTTCAGCGGTACGTTCCTTACAGCCACTGACATCATTAGCAAAGTGCCAACCTGACAATAGCGGAGGAAGTGCTGCAGATTTATGAAGAGACTGACAGAAGTTCAGCTCCAGGCTCTGATTCCTCTCAGTGTTCAAGTCTGAATCACATCAGGCTTCATCCACACTCATTGTTGTGGTCAAAAGAGTCACGCTTTCATCCTGAAAGAATCTCTGATTGATGATCACCAAACATTCTTTGACTTATTTGCATGTGTGTGAGAGAGAAAGAGGCAGAAAGGGAAAGAGTCTGCTTATACTGTAACCTCACCCGCCCTGACATCATTCATTCATTGACTGTTTTAGAGGCATGTATCTTACTTTTTATATTGATTTTAATGCTGTCAAAGGATTATTCCTGATTAGTCACATCCAAAGTAAAAGTTTGTAAGGGTGCATGATTGGGAGAAGAACAATCTAATAGCAATTTACCCAATCAAAATTCTGATTACGATTTAATATAAATTTCACTATAATTTTATAAAAGAGGTGCAGGTTTGATGTGGTGGTTTTAATAGCACCAAAGAAAGACCAAGCATAATCACAACGTATGCTGCACTATGCTACTGTTTATTTAAAACTATTTTTTCACATTAAAGTTGTTAGTTGTGATGACAAACTAAGAAAATAACTACAGTATTATAAAATCAATTTAACAAACTATATGTAAAATCTTATATAAATATATAAAATTTTAAACCTTTACATTTAGATTGTGTTACATTTTTCATATCGATTTCATGACATTCACGGTGGATTGATGATGCTTTCCACACACAATCTTAGATTTTAATCTATTTATATTTGATCTGTAATACAATTTTGTCCTTTAATACAAGCAGTCAGATTTATGAACTGTATCTTTAATTGTACCTGCTCAAAGAAAACACTCTTTTTGAAAGTATTAAACAAAATCAAGTTCATGCACAGAACAACATAAGCGTTTATGGCAAATTAACTAATATAAATATTATCTTGCTTGCTTTTTGTGCATTTTCATCCACCTTCTTAAAACACCTGTGATTGGTCATTGTGTGCGTGCACTCAACAGAAAGGGCTGCGCTTGGTTCTAACAGTCAGCATGGCTCTGGCGGAATTCACAGATGAGTGACGCGGATACAGATAAACAGCTATTTATTTTTATAAATTTTATAAATATATATACATGTGTGTATGTGTGGATATATATATATATATATATATATATATATATATATATATATATATATATATATATATATATATATTTTTTTTTTTTTTTTTTTTTTTTACTACTACAGTTTATGATGTATTGATTAATAATATGATATATAATTTATATTTGAATTTGATAATTATATGTATGTGTGTATGTATGTGTGTGTGTGTATATATATATATATATATATATATATATATTTTTTTTTTTTTTTTTTTTACTACTACAGTTTACTGTGTTTACATTATATATACATATTCTTCTATTTTTATGTAAACTTTATAACTGCTTTGGCAATACAACTGTAACACTTGTCATGCCAATAAAGCAACTACTGAATTGAATTGAATTGAATTGAGAGAGAGAGAGAGAGAGAGTGAGAGACAGAGAGAGTGAGAGAAAGAGAGAGAGAGAGAGAGAGAAAGCAGAGCATATAGATGGAGTTCAGAGCTTTCATTTCATCTCAATAGCAGTGAAATAGGGGCTCGTGGGTTCTGCTGTGAAAGTTGTCAGCTTTAATGTTAGTTGGATTGTTTTAATTTCTCGCACTTGCCCTGCCATAGTCATAATCAAAATGAAAGCAGCTTTTGCAATTTGAAAGTTGCACCTTTTCAAATCGAGATTTCAGTTTAAAATCGATTATTCGTGCAGGCCTAAAAGTTTGTATTTATACACGTGTACTCACTTTTTGTAATTATTGTGTACACACTGTATATCAGAAATTATAAATAAATTATTTCTTTGTGTATTTATTATTTATTCACTTATCACTAATATATTTACTTTAAATTAATATGTATGTAATTTAATTAATTTTCATTTGTATCATCAAAAAAAAAAATTTAAAAAATAAAAATAAAAATAAAAATATATATATATATTTATTTATTATTATTATTATTATTTTTAAATGACTCAAAATAAATAGAGAGATCTTTTACATTCAAGAGTTAATTAATTCATTTTTCCCATTGCAAGTTTTGGTCACAGTTCACAAGCCATCTGATCCAAAGTCAGGCAAGCTGAACAAACAGCAAGACCTTATCTGCTGTTTCCAGATACACACACACAAACACATACACACACTTACATGCACAAACATGTGAGACCACATTATACAACAGCACAAATTTGCATCCCAGAGCAATTAAAGCTGAAAAAGAGCCAAAGCTCCACCTAAAGCGCTGTAGTGTTTTCTGGCTCTAACTAGGATAGAGTGTGAGACTTGAGCTGAAGGAGGAAGATGCTGTTTAATGGAATCTCCATCTCTAACCTGAGGGAAGAGTGGGAGGAAATCCTGCTGAAAGATTTACACTTGTAGATCAACACACACACACACACACATTCTGCTGGAGGCGCAGGATGATGGCAGGCATTTGTGGGCGATCAGGAAAGATCAGATTATGATTTATAAAACTAATTATAGAAAATCATAGATATTAAGATGATTAATAAACACCAAACCCTGTATTTACAGCTCATGTAGGATATTTATATCTATTTATCAGTCTATTATCCATTATCATCCATCCATCCAACACTGTCACCAATATATTTTTCTGTCCATCCATACATTCATTCATCCATCCATTCATCTATCCATCCATCCATCTCTACCATCCATCCAACAATATTTTTCCATCCATCCATCCATCCATCCATCCATCCATCCATCCATCCATCCATCCATCCATCCATCCATCCATCCATCCATCCATCCATCCATCGTTCTATCCCACAATCATTCTATCCACCCATCTTTCCATCCAATCATACATCCATCCATTCGTCCATCGATTAATCCATCCATCCATCCATCCATCCATCCATCCATCCATCCATCCATCATCCATCCACCTACCATCTATTCAACAATATTTCTTTATCCATTCATTGTTCTACCCCACAATCATTCTATCCATCCATCCAATCATTCATCCATCTATCCATACATCCATCATCATTTTATCCATCTATCCATCCATCCATCCAGTCATTCTTCTATCCATCCATCCACATATTTATCTATTCATTCATCTATAACCTGTGAATATATCCATCCATTCATTATTAATCCATCCATCCATCCCTTCCATACATCGATCCATCCATCAGCTGTCCATTGTTTTATACATCGACCTATTAATTCTTCATTTCATCCATCTAGTCCGTCCACACATCAATCCATCCATCTGTCTATCCATTGTTCCATCATCCATCCATACATACGCCAGTCCATACATAGATCTTTCTCTCCATCTATTCGTCATCTGTCCTTTGTTCAATACATCCAACTATTAATCCATCAGTCCATCCATTCATTATTCAATCTATAAATATGTTCAACCACACATCAATCCATTCATCAGTCCATCTATCTATCCATTGTTCCATAATTCATTCATCCATCCATCATTCTCTGTCCATCCATCCATCCATCATCATTCTGTCCATTATTTCACACATCCATCTACTCATTCCTCATTCCATCCATATGTCCATTCATTGTTCCATAATCCATCCAACCATGCCCAAACATTTTTTCTTCTCTCTATCCATCCATCCATCCATCCATCCATCCATCCATCCATCCATCCATCATCTGTCAATTGTTTCATACAACCATCTATTAATTCATCATGCCATCCATCCACTAGTCTATCGGTTGTCCTGTCGGACAACATCTCCAGACTACTTCACACCATCTGACTAGCAGGTAAAAATTCACAAAATTCACACTATAGCCACCTAGACTCTTGTTCACCCCACTTAAACATCAGTAACGCATATCTGGCGAATCCTATAGAGACTGTGTCTGTTCCTCGTATTATTAGATTAAGAAATAAACGTACTGTGTGCTCCAGGAAAAATCTAGTAAGAATCAAACCAGAAAAACCAGTAGAAAGTGAAAATACAAATTTCGTAAAACTTGGTCTCCTAAACATCAGGTCACTTGCACCTAAAGCACTTATCATTAATGAAATAATAACAGAAAACAATCTTAATGCACTCTGTCTCACTGAAACCTGGCTGAAACAAAATGACTATATTAGCTTAAATGAAGCAACTCCTCCAGGATTCTTATATAAACATGAGGCTCGTCAAACTGGTCGTGGTGGTGGAGTTGCATCAATCTTTAGTGATTTCCTTAATATTAAACAGAGAAACGGACTTATGTTTAGCTCCTTTGAAGTATTATCGCTTAATGTTCAGCTTCCAGATACTATACAAAAACCTATGTTATCTCTCGCTTTAATCACCATATATAGACCCCCAGGACCCTATGTCAAATTTCTAAAAGAATTTTCTGATTTTATTTCTGACTTATTAGTCAAAACTGATAAAATGCTAATTGTAGGTGACTTTAACATCCACATAGATGACGCTAATGATACCTTAGGGCTCGCGTTTATGGATTTAATACACTCACTTGGGATAAAGCAAAACGTTGTGGGTCCAACCCATCGCTTAAAGCATACATTAGATCTAATTCTGTCTTATGGAATCGAGGTTATTGACGTAGACATTATACCACAAAGTGATGATATTACAGATCACTACCTCTTACTATATAAGCTATGTTTACCTGAAATCAGCAAACCCGCTCCAATACTCCGCCCTAGTAGAACTATTGTTCCGTCAACTAAAGATGAATTTATAAATAACTTACCTGATCTCTCTCTATTTCGTAATGCACCCGCAAACTCAAATGATCTTGATGTAGTAACCAGCAGTATGGATGCCATCTTTACTAGCACACTAAATACTGTGGCACCCATCAAATTAAAAAAGGCTAGAGAGATTAAAACTATACCATGGTATAATAGTCATACTCGTGCGCTCAAAACAGCAACCCGTGCCCTGGAACGTAAATGGAAAAAAACTAATTTAGAGGTCTTTAGAATTGCGTACAAAGACAGTATGTCCAGCTATAGGAGGGCTCTAAAATCTGCCAGGACCGAGCACCTGCGCAAACTGATAGAAAATAATCATAACAATCCTAGATTTTTATTTAACACCATCTCTAAATTAGCAAATAATCGGTCATCCTTGGAACAAACTACTCCACCGCAAATTAGCAGTGATGACTTCATGAATTTTTTCAGTAATAAAATAGAAGGCTTTAGACAGAAAATAGGAGATGCCAAACTTTCTGCACCGGCTTATACTCCAAATCCTGTAAATATTTCATTAAATCATAATAATAACCTACACTGCTTCAAAATCATAGAACATGAAGAGTTAGTAAAAATTATAAATAGCTCTAAACCAGCTACGTGTATGCTGGACTCAATTCCAACAAAATTACTGAAAGAGCTGCTACCTGCTATAGGAGAACCTCTTCTTAACATTATTAACTCTTCTTTATCTATAGGCCATGTTCCAAACTCTTACAAGCTAGCTGTTATTAAGCCTATTATTAAGAAACCGCAACTAGACACCAACAACTTAGCTAACTATAGGCCTATTTCAAATCTTCCATTTATGTCTAAAATACTAGAAAAAGTTGTTTCCACTCAATTATGCTCTTATCTGCAGACGAACAATATTTTTGAAGTGTTTCAGTCAGGTTTCAGGGCTCACCACAGTACAGAAACCGCCTTAGTGAAAATAACCAACGATTTACTCTTAGCTGCTGACCGAGGGTGCGTCTCGCTATTAGTTTTACTCGATCTTAGTGCGGCATTTGATACCATTGACCACAATATCCTCATAAATCGTTTAAAGTCTACAGGTGTCCAGGGACAGGCTCTACAATGGTTTAAGTCATACTTAACTGACCGCTACCAGTTTGTAAATCTTAATGGACAGCCTTCACAAATCTGCCCAGTAAAGTATGGGGTGCCTCAAGGATCAGTTTTAGGCCCTTTACTGTTTACAATTTATATGCTACCTATGGGAGACATTATTAGAAGACATGGGATCAGCTTTCACTGCTATGCAGATGATACTCAATTATATATTTCCACTAAACCTGACGAGACGTCTGAACTTTCCAAACTAACTGAGTGTATCAAAGATATCAAAGACTGGATGACCAACAATTTTCTTCTCTTAAACTCAGACAAAACAGAATTATTACTTATTGGGCCTAAATCTTGCACACAGCAGATCTCGCAAGTCAATTTACAATTAGAGGGATACAAAGTTAGCTTTAGCTCTACTATAAAAGATCTGGGTGTCATATTAGACAGCAATCTAACTTTTAAAAACCATATATCCCATGTCACAAAAACTGCCTTCTTTCATCTGAGAAATATCGCTAAATTACGAAATATGCTATCCATCTCAGATGCAGAAAAGCTAGTCCATGCTTTTATGACTTCGAGACTGGATTACTGTAATGCTCTATTTGCTGGCTGCCCAGCATCCTCTATTAACAAACTTCAATTAGTACAAAATGCAGCAGCCAGAGTTCTGACCAGGTCCAGAAAATATGATCATATAACCCCAATTTTATCCTCCTTACACTGGCTGCCTGTTAAATTTCGTATTGAATTTAAAATATTACTTCTCACCTATAAAGCTCTAAATAATCTAGCTCCTGTTTATCTAACCAACCTTCTGTCTCGCTACGAACCAACTCGCTCCTTAAGATCTCAAAATTCAGGGCTTCTGGTAGTACCTAGAATAGCAAAATCAAGTAAAGGAGGTCGAGCCTTCTCTTTCATGGCTCCTACACTCTGGAATAGCCTTCCTGGTAATGTCCGAGGCTCAGACACACTCTCCCAGTTCAAAACTAGATTAAAGACCTATCTGTTTAGTAAAGCATACACTCAGTGCATCACCTAGCGGGTTCCACACTGGCTTCTACATCTTGCTTATATACACTATGAACAGCAGCTACGCTAATTATTCTCTTTATTCTCTATTTTCACCTGGGGATACTCATCCCGAGGTCCTCAGATTAGGCGGAGTCACTAATTGGATCCAAGACCAGCGACGTGATGACCCCAAGGATTCCATATTCGGGACCAGGCCATATCCTGAGCTGCTGCTGCGCTGATGGTCATGGGGAGTGGAGAACATGTGTCTGATTCCAGCGACGCTCCAGGGACAGACGAGTCTTCATTGAGGCCATCTTCCAGCATAAACCACGGCGAATGAATTTCTGCACAAGACTTTTGGCCAGCGGAGAAATTAAAATGGTCGTGCCCAACTGAGTCTGGTTCTCTCAAGGTTTTTTTTCTTCACTCCCATCAGGTGAAGTTTTTTTTCCCTCTCCGCTGTCGCCACTGCCTCGCATGGTTCAGGATTGGTAGAGCTACGCATCGATGAATTTGCTCTTCAGTGTTTGAACTCTCAGTAATGATTAAATCACACTGAACAGAGCTAAACTGAACTGAACTGAACTTAAACACTAAAACCTGAACCACACTGTTCCAGTTACTATGACCATTTATGTGAAGCTGCTTTGACACAATCTACATTGTAAAAGCGCTATACAAATAAAGCTGAATTGAATTGAATTGAATCCATAAATCTGTTCATCCACACATTAATCCATCCATCATTGTGTCTGTCCATCCATCTATCGATCCATCAATCCATCCATCAGTCTCCATCCATTAGTCTATCCATAAATCTGTTCATTCACACATTAGTCCACCCATCATTGTGTCCTTCTATCCATCCATCTATCATCTGTCAACTGTTTTATACAACCATCTATTAATTCATCATGCCATTTATCCATAAATCTGTTCATTCACACATTAATCCCTCCATCCATTATGCCCATTATTTCACACACCCATCTGTTCATTCATCATTCCATGCACCAGTCCATCCATCAATCTGTCCATCCACACATCAATCCATCCATCAGTCCATCTATCCATTCATTGGTCCATCATCCATCCATACATACACTCATCCATCCCTGTTCATATATTCATTCTTTTCTCCATCCTTTCATCATCTGTCCATTCTTTCATACATCCATCCATCTATTAATTCATAATTCCATCCATCCATCCATCAGTCTATCCATAAATCTGTCCATCCACACATCAATCCATCCATAAGTCTATCTATTTGTTGTTCCATCATCCATCCATCATTGTCTGTCCATCCATCCACCCATCCATCCATCCATCCATCCATCCATCATTTCACACATATCATTCCATCCATCCATCCATCCATCATTTCACACATCCATCTATTCATTTATCATTTCATCCATCCATTCATCCATTTTCATCTTCCATCCATCCATCAGGCTATCCATTGATCCATCCATCAATCATGTCAGCTGATTTGAAATATAAATCAGAGCACTTTTGATGCTAAAAATGACTTATATTCTGGCACATGCCAGGCTGAATTGATCGATGTTGTGCTTTTTCACTCATACAACAACTCTGTGAAAACTCTTTAAGATGTGAACATATTGTCTTTCAGAAACAACAATGAGCCTCTCCTGTCATCCCAGTCTTCAGGCCTTCACATAATAACAAAACCTGAGCGTGTTTTTACTTGAGTCTCTGCTGACAGCATAATTACAGCTCATAAAACAAATTGAATTATTTCATCAGAACGAGACGCATCTCACCAGAAAACATTAGGGGGGAGAAAAGCATGTTTCATGTTTTCTGGCTGATATGACGTGACGAGATCCTCCAGGTCACGGAGACCTCCTATAACCTGAGGACGATTACAAAACACACTCCTTCCGATCCCTGCTTTAACGTCACACAATAACAGTATCATGTGTCCTTGATTGATCTGCTGGCAAACACTTTCGCCATTCATTTGGATAAAGACTTTGTTTAGGTTTGAGCTCCAGGGTGGATAATGGTGTGATCTCAAAACAGATGTTAACTTCAGGCCTACTGTAATTCTGCAGACTCCCACCTCTAGAACTGTCCACCCACAGGTTTCAAATCACACAATACACACACACAGAAACATAAGCGGAGAGCGGAAGGATGAATGGATCATGTTTATTAGGATTCAGCAATATGGATTTTTTATTAATTCAAAAATCCATATAAAATCATATAAAAGTGAGCATAGCAGCCATAAAGACCAGCACTAACAGATATATGGTTCATGTATAGCTGAGAATCAACGGCTGTCAAACTAATATGTGGTGGAGAACTGTGCTTTTTTTCAAATTAAAAAGTCAAAAATAGTTCTTATGACTAATTAGCCAGTTAAACTCTGCTGTTATTTTGGGATTTTCGTCTGGATTTTGCCTACCCAAAATTTCGCACCTCTAGCTTCTACAAAGCATTTTTTATTCAAATTATTTACACAAACTAAACAAAGCAAAGCAAAGCAAAACAATCAGGAATATTGAATAAATTAAAATTTGAATAAAGAAAAACAATCTCTTAATTTGTTTAAAGTATGAAAGTAACTAGACTAAATAAACTGAGTTAATTTTAGAAAAAATAGACTACTATAGACTACTTATTTATTAGACATATTGCAAATTTCTATAAATTTATTACTTTAATGAAAATGCACATTCATCTTATCAAAAAACTAATTAAATTAAATAAAAAAAATTAAACTAAATTAAATTAAAAATGTAACTTAATAAAATTAAATTAAATTAAATTAAAAATTTAATTATATTAATTAAATTAATCCCAATAAGCGACTGCTTTCTAGGACAACAGGAGAGTTAATTACCAAAATACACTAATTACTTTCTCTGAAGCAACACTAAAAATTTCTTGCAGCCTAATTTGTTTTTAGTTGAATCGAGGGAACTTTTGAAGTCAACTCAACTTACTTCAGTCAAACGGACTAAAAATTAGAAGTTAAGCTTTGTATAAAGTCAGATTTATTGTCAATTCAACCACATGTACGGGACATTCAGAAAATCAAAATTAATGTTACTCTCAACCCCTAGGTGCATAATGGATAATATTATAAATACAAATACACATATAATCTAAAACACATAGGTAAAAAAATTTAATTACATACAATTTCAATTAAGGGCACATGGCAAGAAGTGCAAACCTGAGTTGTGTATGCAAAAGATGTAAGTATGCTAAAGAGACAGTGTCTTAATAACATACAGAGACTATGAGGTGTGTGTGTGTGTGTGTATGTATATATATATATATATATATGAGCAAATAATGTGAACAATACTTCTTGCTCTATTAATCATCATTTGGGAAAAATGTAAAAAAAGAAAACCAAAATTCACAGGAGGGTGAACAATTTTGACTTGTATAAACCCAATACTGACTCCAAAAACCAAGTGTCAGACGTTCATTTTCAAGTCTCCTGCTTTCATTTACTCTGAAATTGTCTCACAATTATTTAAATGTATCCGCAGTCGACATTCAACTCTAATGTGTGTGGAAATGGGCAAAACAAAAAGGCAGATTTCCGTCTGTCTGTCGCTCAGTTAAAACACAAAGAAAGGCCAAGCGCACACATACACCTCCTATTGTCTGTCCTCAAATCTCCAATTAGCATGTTAATTAGCCTGAAACGTCTGTCTTCATCACACACGTGTCAATCATTTTCCTTGTATCTACAGCATCTCAAACACGGTCAAATAAGCCGTCCATCACTGCCACTGAGAAACTGCCTCACAAGCACTTTCACAATATAAAACACACATTTGATGAATCTTTTGTGTCTGTCTGCAGCTTTAATGGCACTTCATTTCACACCTCCAGCTTCTACAAAGCATTTTTTCTTTGGCGCTTGCACTTTAATAAGCTTAAAATGAAAAGGCTTTTATTGTGGAAAGCAGACTCAGGGTTTGTTAGATGAAAGAAAAAGTGTCCTGATGGTCAATAACTTTGGGTTATTGCGTTTTTTTTGTGCTTTTCAACTATAAAAGCAACTTATTTAATTAAAGAATTATTATTATTATTATTTTTAAAGAAAATGTAATATTAGTGAAAATGCAGATACATTTCATGTTAAGATTAAACAAACAATATATGCTAAATACAAATATAGGCTAGTATAGACTACTCTTTTATTATAACTACTTAATATTTGCAATAACGCGAACATTGTTTCTAGCTTTAGTTCTAGAAAAAATCTCTAGTGGAAAAATGAACTTTCCATCTTAACAAACACAATAAAAGAAAATAAACAGGATTTTTTTAAAAATAACAACATAAATGTTTTCTTCATTTACTTTAATTATTTTATTTAAAATAAAATATTTTTGGAATAAAAAAATTATTTACCTAATTTGTTTACTTTAATGAAAGTAAATGACTTAAAAACGAAATTGATTAATAAAATTATAGACTACTATAGACTACATTTTATTAGAATTATTCCAAATTTATAATAGGAATATTAATTCTATAAGTATGCAGCTTTAATGAAAAATGCACAATCATCTCATTTAAATACAATAAAATACCAGGAATATGTATTTGAATAAAAAAATTATATTTAATTTGTTTAGTATAATAAAAGTTACTGACTTAATAAATTGAATAAATAAAAACAGACTACTATAGGCTGTGATTTCATTAGAATTATTACAATTTTGTAATAATAGGAGTATTATTTCTATAAGTATGAATACCTTTAATAAAAAAATGTACATTCATCGCATCTAATATATAAAAAAGTAAATAAAAGTAAATAAAATAATATAAAATATCAGGAATTTTGAATAGTTATTATGAAAGTCACTGCCTTAATAAACTAAATTGACTAAATAAAAATATAGACTACTATAGATTAAATTTTATTAGAACTACTCCAAATGTGTAATGGCAGGAGTAATATTTCTAGAAGTAACTAATGAAAGATGCACATTCATCTCATCTTAATTAAAATAAAATAAAAATAGAACAAGGAAAATTTTTGAATAATAATTAAAAAATTCCTTCACTGAAAGTAATTGACCAAATAAACTAAAACGTATATAGACAAATATAGTCTACAATTTTATTAGAAATTATTCCAAATTTGTAATAATACAAATATTTTTTTTCTAGAAGCATAACTAATGGAAAATGCATATCTCAAATGCAAATCTCGTCTAAAATAAAATAAAATAAAATAAAATAAAATAATAGATGCACATTTATCGCATAATAACTAAGTAAATAAATAAATAAAAACCTAAATAAATTACCAGGAATATATTTTTTGAATGAAGAAAAAAGTATTACATAATTTCTTTAGTATAATGAATGTAACTGATTTAATAAAGTAAATTAACTAAATATTAAAGACTACATTTCAATAAAATTACTCCAAATTTGTAATAGGAACAATATTTCAAGCAATAATAGCTTTAGTGAAAAATGCACATCTCATCTCTTCTAAATAAAAATGTTAAAACAAAATAAAACTACTCCAAATTTATAATAAGAATTTTTTTTCTACAAGTATGTAACTTTAATGAAAAATGTAAATCTCATCTCTTCTCATCTAAAATAAAATAAAATAAAATAGAATAAAATAGCAGGAATATTTTTTGAATAAAAAAAAAACTATTTACTTATTTTGTTTACTTTAATGAAAGTAATTGACTAAATAAACTGAATTGACTAAATAAAAATATTGACTACAATACACTAGTATATTAGAACTATTTCAAATGTGCAATTATAGAAATATTTCTAAATGTATGTAACTTTAATAAAAAAATAAATAAATAAAAAAACGCACATTCATCTCATCATAAATAACAGATTAACTATTGACTTTAAATTAAAAAAAATAAAATATTACCAGGATTATTATTTGGATTTAAAAAAAAAAGTTCTCTTTATTTGTTTAATTTATTAAAAGAAAAACACATTTCTAATCATAAATGAGTGTCTCATTTCTAATTGATTTCTTTTATCTTCGTCATGATAACAGTACATAATATTTTAATAGATATTTTTCAAGATACTAGTATTCAGCTTAAAGTGACATTTAAAGGCTTAACTAGATTAATTAGGTAAGTGAGGGTAATTGGGAAAGTTATTAACAATGGTTTTTTCTATGGACAATCAATAGAAAAATATAGCTTAAGGGGGCTAATAATTTTGACCTTAAAATGTTTATTTAAAAATTAAAAGCTGCTTTTATTCTTGCCAAAATAAAACAAATAAGACTTTCTCCAGAAGAAAAAATATTATAAGACATACTGTGAAAATCATTCCTCTAAAAGAAAATCACAGGAGGGCTAATAATTGCGACTTCAATTTATATATAATATTATTTAATTCATTTTCTGAATTTCAGCATACATTAGATTTTTTCTTTAAATGTTTGCCTGCAGCTTTAACAGCACTTCATCTCAGACACGTCTCGTGCTTCTCCAAAGCCACTGAGGTTTTTTTTGCACACAAGTATTCCCAAAATGAAAAAGCTTCTCTTGTGGGAAACCGGCCTCTGTATTCAATGCCAATTTACACTTCATTATGACATCACTCAAAGTACAGTATCCACGAGCATCTGAAGTCTGTCGGAACAGAAATGGCAGTGGTGATTGTCCACTCTTTACTGTGGCCGAGTGCTGCTCTGCTTCATGTCATAAAAACGGCACATTTAGGCGTGTGCTCAGAATTACACACTACATGATAATAAAAGACTGAGTCCTGAAACTGAGGATTATGTGTGGCCGTCCACTGATCTTCAGGAAAATCACAGACATGATGACAGAAAACAAACGAAGCTTCAAAGACATGCTGACTTTATATGCTTTCTCTAACTGGACATTTATATTTACAACACACTAAAAAATGTACTAAAAATGTGAAAATAAAAAATTAAATAAAAATTTTAGAAAGTAAAGGAATATTAATATTTTATAACATGGGGGATTTTACGATACTATTCTTTTTAATACAAAAGAAAATTTAACCGATTAAATATTTTACATTGCAAAGAATGAAACTTAAATTTAGCATCTTAAGAAAAAAAAATTGCTTGTATAAAATAAAATTAAATAAATTAAAATACTTTTTTTCACAAATTCACTTTTTATATGCAACATTATTATTAATAACAGGAATTACAAATATATATATATATATATGTGTGTGTGTGTGTGTGTGTGTGTGTGTGTGTGTGTGTGTGTGTGTGTGTGTGTGTGTGTGTGTGTGTATAAATTAATAAAATATTTTATTAATTGTATATGTATAATTTTTAATAAGGATTTTCTAATACATTCATTTTATTTATTTAATATCACTTAATATTTTATAAAGTCAGAAATACGATTTTTAAATACATTGCTCATTTAATTCTAAGACGAAATAATATGAAATTAAATATATAAAAAAAATACATATATACATTGTAAATATATGTATATATATATATATATATATATATATATATATATATATATATATATATATATATATATATATATATAGACATGAAATGAAATAAAAAATTAAGGTAAGGACTTTGTATAACAAAAAAAGACATTTAAAAATGTGTTAATCTGAATAAGGTTTAATGAATGAATGGATTTTTATTATCAACTACTCTTTTAACGTATACACCCACCGGCCACTTTATTAGATACACCTTTTCCAACTGATGAGTCTCGATTTCTGATGCGACCTTAGGCTGGTGGTGGTGGTGTAATGGTGTGGGGGATATTTTCTTGGCACACTTTGGGCTCATTAGTACCAATTGAGCATCGTGTCAACACCACAGGCTACCTAAGTATTTTTGCTAACCATGTCCATCCCTTTATGACCAAAGTGTATCCATCTTCTGATAGCAAGCGCGAGTCATCTTAGACTGGTTTCTCAGACAATGAGTTCACTGTACTCACATGGCCTCCACAGTCACCAGAGCTCAATCCAATAGAGCACCTTTGGGATATGGTGAAACAGGAGATTTGTATCATGAATGTGCAGCCGACAAATCTGCAGCAACTGCGTGATGCTTTCATGTCAATATGGACTAAAATCTCAGAAAATATTTCCAGTACCTTTATTGAATCTATGCCACAAAGGATTAAGACAGTTCTGAAGGCAAATGGGGGTCCAACCCAGTAGTAGTACAGTGTACCTAATAAAGTGGCCGAAGAGTGTATATGCAGTCCTATTACATTGCATAGTTGACATATCTGTGAAAACACATCTGTATTTTAAATCGCTTTCCAGCTTAAGCAAATCATCTACTGTTATTTTGTCAATGTTCGGCATAAAGTATAGATGCAGCAAAATCAAAGTCATAATCAGTTAAATAACAAATGCCAATATTCTGAAAACTGTCTTGATTCGGAGTTTCTTCCTCCATTTGTCTGCAACTGTGTTCCCTCAATATTACTCTCCACATGTGTGTGAAATAAGGGCACCGAGGGACCATAAAGAAAAGCAAAATCTCCTTCAAAGAACTCCCTGATCGCTTTTTAACTCCGCAAGTTCTTCCCTGAGCAGACAGACACCCTCCTGACCCCCATCACCCGCGGGACGCCCCACTTTCCTAATGCACTCCCTCTCAAACTTTCTCATTTACTGGCTGCCGCTTATCCTCTCTCACACACCTGCTTTTTCACTCCAGCTACAGAAAGTTTCAATTCGTCCTGGGATTCACAGCCGAGGTCACATTCCTCCCGGAGGAGAGAGAGAAAGACAGAGTGCACATATTAAAAAAATAACACTCGTCATATTTTCTTGAAAAAAGTGAGTAGGGTTTTTTGAGGTGGATATATCAGGCTTTCACTGCTAATAGCAACACATCAATGATGCAATAACAGGAAGTTACACTGTTTGTTACAAAAGCCAGACAAAATTGCTGAAACTTATTATATATAAGGGATTAAGTACATTTAAAGGAGATCAACTTCACAGTTCCAACTTACAATGGGTTTATTCACATTTTTCAGGTGCTATATGCAAGTTTTTGACTCTTCTAAAGCATAAAAATACCATAATATGTTTGCAGATATTTAAGAAACATGCTAAGTGAACATTCTTATCTGAAAAACAATGCTGAAGTCAGATATTCTGCTTTGAAAATGTCCTTTCTGTGACGGAACGTCTGTCTTTGTTTTGGTCATTTAACCCGCTTAATGCCAGTTTAGCCAATTATTTTTATTTAGTCAGTCAAAAAGGCTTTCAAAGTGTGTGTTCGTGACCAAAATGCGACCTCCGGTGCGACCTTCAGAAATGAGACGCAGATTCAGAGTTCCATATGAGGTGGTTATTAATTAGAAAATAACATAAAAATTATGAACGTAAACGTTAGGTAAGCAGGGTACATTGTAACCCTGCGTCCTAACAACATGTTACGTGACTTGATTTGCAGTAATAAGCCATTGGGCTGTTTGCACCAGAAGAAACACAACAGAAATTTAAACACAGCCATTTAGAAGCACAGAATAGTCCACTAACTGCACTCCAACAAAATGGTAAGGTTTATAGTCTAATTAATACATATTAGACCACTTTAACATTATTAAATGTAGATGCTGAATCACTGATATGTGTTGGCTTGCACTGAGTCACAGTTCTATAGTTCAGTTTTAAATGGCTTATTTTATTTTTAAGGTCTGAGTGCTTTCAGTAGTGTTTTTGCAATACATCTCATGTAAAACAGCATTTAAACTCACATTATTAGCATTAAAGCACATAAGGTGTACCAGAGGTGATCATTGTCAGTTGCAAGATATAAAAGCCGTTTCTAAAATCTAAATGTCAGGAGTTGGTTAGAACAAAAACTTCTTTTAGTATGGAAAATGTTCCTTCTCTCGCGTGCCAATGTTTTTGTTAGAAAACGACAAAAATCAGCTTTTAGACTCAATAGTCAGGCTAGCTTCTGTTGGTGTTGTCAGTCTGGCAACCTGCGCTTGCGTGTGTTTTGAACCAGGAGTGCAATACCTAGTTCAACCACTGGGTGTCAAACTTACATACTGCACCTTTAAGTAAAGTCAATTGTCGCTTTAAAGGCAACTGGTTTAATCACTTTTAAGTAAAGTGACTAATTGCGTTTTTAAAGTGAATTAGTGAAAGAGGCTCAGCTTATTGACCTTATTCTAAAGTGCGGAAGTGTTCTTGTTTTTCGATTGCTTCAGAACTTCCGATTCAGTTTTCTATGAGAGAAATGACTAGGAATAATAAACGGCAGAAAACAGCCAAACTACTTGCTCTACAAACAAGTGTGTTCATGAGTATACATAAAAAAATCAATAATATCATAAAAATATCAGTTTGCAACATCAAGCAGCACAACAAGCTGCTTTTAAAGTCTAAAAATGAATGGAAGTGAATGGGACCGGAAATCTCAAGCCGGAAAATGGCTGCGCCCACTCATACATGAAGATTAAGGTGAGTAAAATAAAACAGCACTGTGATAAATCAAAATGAAAACGGGCTATGTCTACAAGGATAGATCCCTAAAGAACACCACTGATCAACTGAACACTGGCAAAATCTAAGATCATCCAAATTAATCTGATAAATGAAAGGTAGAATATCCACAAAAGCAATTTTATTTCATTATTTTATTTCATTTGTCGTAAAGCTGAACTGGTTCTGCAGATAATGTGAGGTTGAGACCCGCTGCCTGCTCTTTCTCTGAGCTTGACCTTGTGGAGTGTACAGTAATTGAGATTCACAGCTCATTGTTGGCTAATTAAAGACACCTCAAACCTCCTGGAGCCCAGAGAGAGAGAGCGAGAGAGAGAGAGAGAGAGAGAGAGAGAGAGAGAGAGAGAGAGAGAGAGAGAGAGAGAGAGAGAGAGAGAGAGAGAGAGAGAGAAATAGAGACAGAGAGAGAGAGAGATCAGCAGACATGAACAGTGACCTCTAAATGAGAGACGCTCATCTGGGTCCTTATTTTAATTAGCAGCTGGACGATCACACACCTCTTTATTATTCAAGAAAAGACCACGTTCACACACCTGCTCAAGCACACAGACAAATTAAAATGTAGACAGGTTTTACAATTGCGCAAGGCTACCAGCTGTTTATTTATCTATGGGCGCTTTTGGCCAATTATTACTTTTGGTATTTGCAATTATATTTATCCTGATTTCTTTTCTTTAAAGGCCACGTCTAATATTTAATCTAAAACACTTTACTGACAATGTTGTCTTCATGGTACAAAGTCAAACACTGGTCTCAATCAATCAACCAATCAATCAATTAACCAACCAACCAACCAACCAAATCAATCAATCAACAAACCAAACCAACCAAGCAACCAACCAACCAACCAACCAACCAAATCAATCAATTAATCAAACCAACCAAACCAAGCAACCAACCGACCGACCGACCGACTGACCGACCAACCAACAAACCCAATCAACCAAATCAATCAACCAAGCAACCAAAAACAACCAATCAATCAATCAATCAATCAATCAATCAATCAATCAATCAATCAATCAATCAATCAATCAATCAATCAATCAATCAATCAATCAATCAATCAATCAATCAACCAAATCAATTAACCAACCAACCAAATCAACCAATCTACCAACCAACCAACAGACAAATCAACAAAATCAATCAACCAACCAACCAAATCAACCAATCTACCAACCAACCAACCGACAAATCAATAAAAATCAATCAACCAACCAAGCAACCAAATCAAGCAACCTACCAATCAATCAATCAATCAATCAATCAATCAATCAATCAATCAATCAATCAATCAATCAATCAATCAATCAATCAATCAATCAATCAATCAATCAATCAATCAATCAAATCAATTAAATCAACCAATCAAATCAATTAACCAACCAACAAAGTGCTAATAGTTAAAAAATAAATTGCTTAAATGTTTAAGGTAAAGTCTTTTTCTTTTAAACGCACAGTAACAGCAACATTTCTTCCACCTTGACCTTCTTTGCTTTCAGGAACTTGTGGAGGCTGAAGTATGAGAAGGAGCGCTATCCTGCAGAAGAATTTGCCCTCTCCTGTGGTTTGTAATGTAATGGGCAGCACAAATGTCTTGACACCTCAGGCCATCCACTCCGCAGATCTCTCACACTCCCCCATATTGAATGCAACCCCAAACCATGATTTTTCCTTCACCAAACTTGACGGATTTCTCTGAGATTCTTGTGTCCATGCGAGTTCCAGTAGGTCTTCTGCAGTATTTGTGATGATTGTGATGCAGTTCAACAGATGATTCATCTGAAAAATCAACCTTCAGCCACTTTTCCAAATGATCATATACTGATCATAACTGTGTTACTCTTACAACTCATTGTAAGATTGTCAGGTGTATATGGTAAAGAGTAAAATTATATCCCTTTTGATCAATTTAGTCCTTGATATCTAAATATAAGAATTCAATTCTGAAATTGCCACAAGCATTTGAACATTTAAGTCTATTTGAAGTCTTTTTTTATGAGATATGCTCATTTTATCCCATTAAATCATATGGAGGATTATATAAACTGCAACTTTGTATACTAAATGGCTCAAATGTGTCATTAGAACATGCTTTGCCATCACATTACAGCTCTATAATGAATCCAAACTGTTTCTGACATACAAGAATTAACATTGAGATGAGAGTGAATATCTCTGCTTTTATACCATACAGATCCATTAGTAGCTTGAATGACTTAAGGCCTGAACATTAGAGAGTCCAGGCAACCTTGAGAGAGCAAATCAAATATACATACAGTGCAGAGAGATTTATCACATTCCCTGAGCTTTCACAAGCCAATTTGTGTCCATTTCTTCTCTTGCTTCGATCATGTTGTTTCTCAGCAATCACTGAAATTACACTTCCGTCCACCAAGGGAAATAAAACCCACCAAAACTTCTCAGAGAACTTTCTAGCACAGGAACCAAACATTCACCCTGTTGTCTGAACAAGACCTGACAGCGAAGGCACAGTGTTTGTTTTATTTATCACGTCCACTCAACGTTCCCCAAGCACCTCGTCCTCTTTTCCCTCCAATAAAAAGCAAGCCTTGTGTTTGTTTGTGTTCGTCTGGCCAACAATGCATTTGAGTTTACTTACAGGTTCTGACAGTGACCTGCGCAGCTGCTAAACACGGCTGACGTTATCGCTTTTAAAGGTGCATGTAATTGTGGCTGGGAGCATGTGTGGCTAAATGGAGGTTTTATGAGCGAGAGTCATTAGACACCACTTCCTGAAAGCTGATGGGTAATGGACGGACGCTCATTTTATTTTTCAAAAGCTCTATGATGTAGCGTAGCCATTAGTAAAAGAGATAAAGGCTTATAAAAGTATAAAACGGCAGTGTGGTAAATCAAAATGAAAATGGGCTGAGGATAGATCCCTGAGGAACGCCACTGATAAATTCACGCGTGAGAGGTTTTCTTTTATAATGTCATCTTGAAATTAATTTCCAGGTAGAAGCCGTTCTGCCACTGTTCTGAAATGCCTTGTTTCCAACAGTTTAGTTCTGTAAGGTACCGTATGGGTCAACGTTTCCAGGCTTGTGTCTCTAAATGGTATGACAGGACGGTACGTGGTGTATGACAATGTTGCAGTCAACATCATTCTCGCTCAAGGAAAACAGATGCTTTATACACATAAATAGGCCTACCAGTGTAACGTTTCTATACATATGATTTGATTATAGCTGCAGATCAATGATAATCCAAATAGTACTGTAACGTCTGCACTTACAGTATATAAAATAAAACATATATGAACACATAGAAATCCTTACAGTCTCTGAAACGTTACCAATTACAAAAACAAAAACACATGAAAAGTACATTTAGACCTTATTTGGGTTCATAAATGATACAAAACATATACAGTCGGCATAACCTCTCATCTGTATTCTTCACCAGCACATGTAACGTTAATATCCAAGTAATTTCGTCATTCAGAATTCATAATAGTCCAAAAAGCGATTAAAATAGTTTAACAAGGCTGTTTGTTCATGTTTTAAGTTACTGAAAGAATCATTTGCTGCTTTGTTTTTTTGGGTTTCCCCTTTGTTTTTCATGCTTCACTCTTGTGTTTGTCCGTTTCTGAAGGGATCAGATGTCGGAAGCACTTTATTAATGATGCACATGTTATTATTATCAGCTCAAGAAGTTCGTTATTTCAAAAATAGACACGCAGTGAACACTTGTAAACTCTTTGGAGAAAGTAAAACTACTCATGCTTTTAGGAGACCTCTTAAACAACCACAGGACATACGGCAGATTCTGTTCTTTTTTTCTTGGCTTTGTGCCTATACATCAAGACGACGACGAGGTTTGTTTGAGCTCAGGTTGACCATGGCTCGCTATTATATGTATGTATTATTATGGTGTAATGTCTCGGTTGTGTATTTAAAAATGACGCTTCCTTTATTTTCATTATTCTGGCTTGTACACGCTCTATATAGTGATGTTTCTCTGTAAACCAATAGCATTTAGCTACGCGTCTAGCTCCACCTTTTGGTACATTTTGTTGTGCTAGGTACCCTTTGGAAAAGGTACTCAAAAAGTAGTACAGTGAGGTTAGCTTTTTGGTACCTTTTGACAATAGAAACAGACATAAAAGCTGAACTGTACTGTACTGTACCACTGAGTGGAAACGGTGGAAAAGATCTTTTCTTGAAAGTTTGTACCAGCTACAAGCATTTTTTGTCATTGGCCGCTAGAGGTGCTGAGTCCTTATTTTGTGTTCAACTTGTCTTCTGTAAGCGTCTACCATGCATTACCTGTGTGCAAGATTATGCATTTGGTTTGAAAATTAGAAAAAGAAACAAACAAACTAACTAACTAACTAACTAACTAATATGAAGGCAGATTGCGATCAAAGTATCATGGCAGTTCATAACTTCTTGACTTAGTAGCTGATTTATTTAAAAACATATGATCTCATTCAAACAATTTAGTACTATTTGCTCATCATGACGGTTGGGTTTAGGAGGACTGGTGCCACAACTCCTTTTAAAAAACATACATTTTCATATGACTGAACTCATACAAATTAGCCACTTAACTGACAAAATGTAAAATAGTTACATTTCCTTGTTACATCAGGCGGCTGGTACTGACACATATTGGGCCTTAAAAATCAAGGTTTCGAAAATGTTTATCAAGAATGAGAATGCGTGAGCGCATCACATTAAATTTTGACCTTTTGAAATTTGGACTTTTTTTTCAGTCCCCATAAGAAAAAAAAACAGCTCATAAATCACAGAATGAAGTACCTGGTAAAAATGCACCTTATTTCCTTTGTTTGTGTGTGTGTGTGTGTGTGTGTGTGTGTGTGTGTGTGTGTGTGTGTGTGTGTGTGTGTGTGTGTGTGTGTGTGTGTGTGTGTGTGTGTGTGTGTGTGTGTGTGTGTGTGTGTGTGTGTGTGTGTGTGTGTGTGTGTGTGTGTGTGTGTGTGTGTGTGTGGAGTGACCCACATTTGAAAGCACAAGAAGTGTTTTTCCCAATTTTTGAACTGTCACCACTGGCAAATAAAGCAACAGAGATCTAAAAAGTCAAAATATAAGTGAACTAATAAACCTATCAATCCTTTTACCTTGGTGTAAAAATAAAATCTTGTTACTGCCATCTTTCGAAAATCATTTTTACCCCCCTGCAAATGGTCTCCAAATCTCAGCCATCCTGACCTTGCCATCTTGGCTCTGGATCAGTGTTTCCCAACCCTGTTCCTGGAGGCAACCAACAGTACATATGTTGGATGTCTCCCTTATCTGACCCATTAACTTCAGGTTTCGGAGTCTCTTCTTATGTTCTTATGAGTTGATTCAGGTGTGTTTGATTGGGATGTGTGTGTGTGTGGGGGGGGGGTTGATTTTGCCTTCAGGAACAGGGTTGGGAAACACTGATATAGACTACTCAGTACGGAAAATTAATACACAAATGACATGTTTTGTCTTCCAATTTCTTTATCCAATTCCATCATCAGAAAACCAAAGTCTAAATTGTGATTCTCCAAGTTATTTAAAACTAAGTTGAACCTCTAAGTAAGCTATATTAACACTAATTATTTTAGTTAACTTTACCCCACAACAAAATCTTTGGAATCCTGTGAACAGCACAAACCTTTCCAAATGCGCCAGGCTTTTATATGCCAACAGATGTTGTTTTTCTACAACATAAGAACAAAACTCATACACAAAACCTCCTTGACCTCGTTGTATGTTAAAACAGCAAATGATTCCCCAAGTAAACCAACTAAACAAAACTTAATAAAAACTTAGTAAAAGCACCTGTGAATGAGCACCTGACTCTGCTTTCACACCAGCACAGTTCACAGAGAGAAAAGGTCAAGAAACAGATGGTGGCAGGAATGAATCCACATGGATCCTCAAAGCAGAAACTCAAACAACTCAAAGCACATTGGAGACAGCACATGATTTATGAAGTCTCCAGCGGACACATGTAACACCAGAGATCATTCGCTTCATATTACAAGTGTATAACACGGCTATGCAATGCTGTTGATTGAGACACTGAAATATCAGAATATTTTGCATGCAATACTTTTTTGTTTTGTTTTTACCAAAATGCTATCCAGAAGAAGAGGATAAATGTCAGATCAGCAATCACCAAACACTTTTTGGTAGTCCGTCCAATTCACCACAAAGTGTCTAGTGGCTATCTTGAGAGTTGATGGTGCTGTGATGATAAGTACAGGCTTTCTATCCTGTGCACTTGCATCTAAACATCACTAATGGACATCTTAAGTAGGCATGCTTTTACTGGGCTCTCACACGACACGCTGCTCATCACAACAGCAGGGGGAGAACTATAAAGTGCAGATGCTCTGTTTGCTCTGTGAAATTCCATACATGCAGCCCATATTAACTCACTGTAAAAAAAATATTTATTTTGGGTTGAATCAACTTAACTTTTCTAGTCATCTTAGTATAAATAAAAAGTAGTGGAAACCTCACCAATAAAAAAAAGAAGTAGCAAAAAAATAGATACTTTTGTCACATCATTTTATAGTGTTCCAAGACACGACATTTCAGACTAAAAACTTTCTGGGGAAAGTTTTGAAGTGATTGAATTTATCCAGTGTAATACAATTGGGGACACTTAAAATGTAATGTAATGGGATGGGATAGGATAGGATAGGATAGGATAGGATAGGTTAGGATAGGATAGGATAGGATAGGATAGGATAGGATAGGATAGGATAGGATAGGATAGGATAGGATAGGATAGGATAGGACAGGACAGGACAGGACAGAAGGATGCATCAAAGCATATTTAAAATGTTTAAAAATGAAACTCACATTATTTCACATAAATGTTGTTCTTTTAACCGATCGATTCACAAAATAATTGCAATAATATTTTTTTTTTCAGCAAAAATGTTATCAAGCCAAATTATGTCAAATATAAGAATTATGATTTATTGAGAGAAAAATCAGCATTGTTAGAATGATTTATTAAGAATCATGTGATAATGAAGACCAGAATAAAATGCTTTAAAATATTACAATTATTCCACTCTATTACAGATTTATTGTATCTTTGATCAAACTCATCCTTAGAAAACACAATAATTTAAAAAAAATTATCCTGAAGGCCCTACATTTTAAATGGTATTTTAAAAATTTTAATCTTTATTTATTGATACCTATAATGCATTAAATTTATCAGGAGTGACCACAAAATGCTGTCCTATTTTTTGGACCATTTCATTCATAAAATTAAAAAAACTCACAACAAAATTTTTACAACACTCTTAAGCAGTGCAACTGCTGTGTAACTGCTAAATAATTAGCAACAAGTTGCAAATCAACATAAAATAAAATTAAAATAATTTTCTATGATTTGAATGACCAATTTAGTTCTAACCAAAGCCAAAGTACCACAAACCTACAAATAATGAAACATTCAAGCACTAAAAATAAGAAAAACAATTTTGGACACCATTTGTCCAATTACACTATATGAAATGTATGTAAATATGTATATACTGTAAAAAAAAAAACTGAAGAAACTAAGCAAATTAAAACTGAGCACATTTAACAGATGCTGCAAAACCACCAAAGTGCACAAATCATAAAACAAGCAGGCAACGTCTGCTAAATAAAAATAAGAGGCCACGGTACCCCAAAAACACGTTTGGGAAAAGTGAAAGTCCTTTAAAGCAGATCGATTACTAACAAGACCTGTCCCCTTTCCATCTCCACCCATTCCATAAAAAAATAATCATTACATCAAATTTACACCTTTAATTATTTATGGATCCCCAGAATTTTTGGACAATTCCATTTATTAACAAATCCTTTAAAAAAAGACAATTTTCACAATAACATTAAGCAGTCCAGCTGTTCTGAAACTAATGAGCAACAAGCTGCAACTCAACATAATAAAATGATTTCCACTGAATGATTCCCAATGATTTGAAAAACAATTTAGTTCTAAACAAAGCCAAAGTACCACAAACATACAAATAATCACCATTCCAGCACAAAAAAAAAAAGAAACATCTGTGCATTTTGGATACCATTTGTCCAAATAAATTATATAAAATGCACATAAATAGTACATACAATAAATAAAACCATTAGAAACTAAACAAAACTGAGCACATTCAACAGATGCAGGTGTGGAAAGGCAGTGACAGCTCAGACAGCAGCTGAAATCTCTCAGTCGTTCTTCAGCAACCCTCATCACTGTAAGTGAATATAAATGCTTCAGTCAAACATCTACATTAGCAGGATGATGAAGATGAAACCAGAGTGGACATTTCAGCAAGACAATGATCCAAAACACCATCAATAAAATTCTTCAATGCTTTCAGAGAAAGAAAATCAAGCTGTAGAATGGCCAAGCCAATCACCTGACTTAAATCCAATAGAAAATATAACTTAAAGATCAGATTTGATAGACGACACCAACAGAACCATCAAGATTTTTACACTCTGTTGAAGTCTGTGAAAAACTCACACCTGAGCAATTCATTGGAATGTAAAGGTGGCATCACCAACAAAAGACTTTTATAGAAAGTATTAAATACGTTTCAGTAGTTTCATTGCTATTACACACTATTTTATATTATACACTATCATATTTTTATGTTTGTATTGTTTGGGTTTTTAGCAATGTCTGCTTTAATCTCATGTCAACAGCTCCTTCAGAAATATTATTCCCAGGAAAAAACATGACGTGTTCAATACTGACTTCCCTCACTGTATCTACATACTAGATAAAACCAGAATAAACTAAACTAAAGCTGTCAGTAATCAAAACTTGAGCACATTCAACAGACGCCAAAAACACCATCAAAGTGCACAAATCATAAAACAAGCAGTCAAATCCTGCAACAAAAAAAAAAAAAAAAAAAAAAAAAGAGGCCACGGTGCTCCAAAACACACCTTTATCCAAAAGTGAAAGTGCTTTAGAGCAGGACGGTTACTTACGAGACCTGTCCCCTTTCCATCTCCACCCACCCTTTTTTCTCCCAGGCTTGTCTCCATCCCAGCAGATCCCAAGATCCAGGAGGAGGAAGATGAGAAACAGCAGCCCTGCCCTCATTCCAGATCCGCACGCAGCTTCACATCACATCACGCTCATATTTCAGGAGAAGAAGAGCAGACGACAAATCCCAGGTTCAGCAGCGCAGTATTGATCTCCTCATCCCGGCCGCTCGCTCCGGAGTATTTACAAGCACGCAGTGCTCAGATCAAATCCAATTTCTGGAGTTCTGTGGGAGTGAGAGTTGTCGGCGAGCAGCATGGCCAGGTGTCAGAGAGATAGAGGCGCACCGTTAGTCCTCTGGAGAGAGAGCAGCGGCGAAAAAAAAAACCCTCCTCTGACCACCACAGAGAAGCTCCTCGTGCTGATATGAAAACAGCAGATACATCAAAAGTGGACGAATGAGACTTGCAGCCACAGTGGATGAGCGAGAGAGAGAGAGAGAGAGAGAGTGATCGAGAGAGAGAGAATCAATTCAAGCTAACAAGTGGCAAACGCTCCATTAAGGAAGCTCTTGTCAGTGGAGTTTCAGCTTCTCTTATGAGGGAGAGACATTATCATTGCAGTCCTCATGGGAAGTAATAATTGCTATTGCAAATGGAGAAATATGTTCATTTCCTAACAACAAATGATTTTTAATTTTTAATACTAATAATAATAGTTAAAACCCTGGGTGCTGGTCCACAGAGGGCTCTTATTTTGAGGGCTATGTCACGAGCTCAGATTTGGTTGACCAATCAAAAGAAAGTTGGCGTTTCAGCACCGCCTACATGTGTATAATGAATTTTGAAGTCGTTTAGCCATTTTCCTACCCTAAATGAAAAAAAAACAAAAATCCAGCCAAAATCTCGTTTTTTTGCTTCTTGTGATCAAATGTAAACGGAAAAACATTTCCTTCATTTTCTTTTTTTTTTGTTTGAAAACGGATATGGATTGGACGGAAGATTATCAAACACTGCATATAGCTTTCTGACCCTGATTATTAAACACATCCAATTTGTTCAAACTTATTCTGATTTCAGATATATCAAGGAGGAAGATGGGAAAATAAAAATAAATAAATAAATGTGACCCTGGACCACAAAACTAGTCATAATGGTCAATTGTTGGTTTGTTAGGTTAGGATAATATTTGGCAGAGATTCCCCTATTTGAAAATCTGAAATCTTAAAAAATTAAGGTTAAAAATAAAATCTAAATATTGAGAAAAATCTTGCTTTAGAGTTGTCAACGATAAATTCTTAGAAATGCAAAATACTAATCAAAATTAGGTTATATATATTTACAGTAGGAGATGTACAAAACGTCTACATGAAGCATGATCTTAATGATTTTTACATAACATGCATAACTCATACACTGTATTGTTGACTATTTCTACAAATATACATGTGCAACACATGGTTTTGAGGTTCAGGGTCACAAATCATAACAAACTATGAAATAAGTTAAACCTTTTTCTCATTTTCCTGTGGAAATCATTAAAAATAAAAAATAACATTGATTGTAAACATTACATTATACTAAACAAAACACACACAAAAAAATCTGCCATCATCTCTTCAGATGAATTCTTTTTTTTTTGTTAAGTAGTGTAGATGCTCGATTCTATCAGTGTTTCCAGCATCACTGCACTCATCCGGCTCTAAGTATTCCCAGCATGGCCTCAGACAGTATCTGACTGTGCAACTCAAGCATGTCTATCAATTCTCACAGGCAACAAACATCTCACCCACAGCCAATGACTGAACACACCTGTTCACACACACCTGCTCACACACACACAAACAGACAGATATGTGTGCTTTGCTGAGTCTGTAAATATTCATCTATCCAGAAACCTTTCCTTTACTAGAATCATTTTCCAGTTTACACTATTTGTGAATGTTCTTGTGTTACGTAAGAAATAATTGACAATGACCTGTTGAGTTATTAGAACACAATGAACACCAGAGGTGGTGATTACTTCAATTCAGGTATATTTATATAGCACTTTTTACAATAATTGTTGCTCAAATTGCACCTTTTGTATAGTTCATTTGATTACATTACAATCAAAATCAGATGACACCTCAGGTGTGCATTATTGTCAAATAATTCAATGGAGTGGAGTAATTTCATTCATCCATTCAAGTCATTTTATTAATCAGGGGTCGCCACAGAGGAATGAACAGACAACTTATCAAGCATACATTTTGAGCAACGGATGACCTTCCAGCCAGGGCTGAATTTAACCAATAAGCGAGGTAAGCGGCCGATTAGGGCCCCAGGAAATCTGCTAAATTACAGACATTTACTGTAAAATAACAGAGGTTGAATTACAGAAATTTACCAGAAATTTTAATTTCATGTCTGTTATTTCATGGTAAATTTCTGTAATTTAACAGTCGTTATTTTACGGGGGGTTTTTCCCAGGACCCCAGCTGCCGGAAATAAACCGTAAAATTACAGATTTGTTTTTACAGTGCACACACAACTATAAACTATATATAACATCCTTTTCTATTAAATTTTGTATAGTAAACAAATATATATTTACATAAATATTATTTAATTCACACTAAAAGAAAATATTATTATAATAATGTAATGCAACAATAACATTATACAATAAAATATCCACCAACCCCAATCATGGAGCAGTCAGGCAGTCAAATTTATTTTAAAAATATATTATTTTTAGTTGTAAATTCAGGTGCAGTGGGTAGTGCTCTCGCCTCACAGCAAGAAGTTCACTGGTTCGAGCCTCGGCCGAGTCAGTTGGCATGCCTATGTGGAAGTTTGCATGTTCTCATGTTCGCGTGGGTAGGTGAATTGGGTAGGCTAAATTGTCCGTAGTGTATGTTTGTGAATAGAAGTGTATGGGTGTTTCCCAGTGATGGGTTGCGTCTGGAAGGGCATCAGCTGCGTAAAACATATGCTGGATAAGTTGCCGGTTCATTCCGCTGTGGAGACCCCAAATTAATAAAGGGACTAAGCCGAAAAGAAAATGAATAAATAGTTGAAAATTCACTTTAAGAAAACAAATAATTTAAAATGTAGAGATTGCATTAAGATAAAACACAGAAAAAAAGATTGAGTGATAGTAAAAAAAAAAAAAAAAAAAAACAGCAAAATAAATAAACAAGATAAAAGTAGAAAGGGAGCATTTCAGGACTTGGGTCCCATGGCTGGAGTTGCTTAGGGCGCCCAAATTGCTAAATCTGCCCCTGCTCCCAGCTGCAACCCATCACTGGAAAACACTCATTCACACACATATGTACACTACGAACTATTCAGCTCACTCAATTCAACTATAGCACATGAGTCGAGGCTTAAACCAGCAACCTTCTTGCTCTGAGGCAACAGCTTAACCCACTGCGTCACCATGCCGCCTGATTTAGGTGATATATTTAGCTTATTTTTGGTTTGTGAATTGTACTTTACTTGGGTACAAGTAAAAATGAATACTTTCACAATGACATTTTTAAAGAAATGTAACTCCTTACTATTTCATATGCATTCAAAGGGTAATTTTTGGGGGTAATAACTTTACTGTACTTTTTCATTTAAAAACTACCACAGTTACCGTTAGGATACAGGTTTTTGTCCTAAATTTGCTCCTGTGTGTGATTAGTTTGTTACGCATTTCATCCAAAGCCTTCTGTTTTGTTTCTTTGACTGTAAAAATAATCTAAATGAAATCATTGGGCGTAGTGATATGAAACTGAAATGCAGTCAAAACTGCCTGGAACTACTTTAGCTGTGCGTTTATCTAAAAACTATTGCACACCTTAGGGCTCATTCAAACCGAAAGCATATTTGCTTTTTAAACCACGTGTCACGGTGCTCAGAAATGGGTTTTAAAAAGCACAGCATAGCGTTCATATTAGGAACATTTTGTAATAACAGACTCATTAGAAATAAGGAAACAAAATATTATAATAAGCACTTCAAGATACATCATATAACTCATGATATCTGGACACATACCCGACACAATGAACGGCACTTCCACAATGAAAAGTGGTAAATAAAACTAATGTCAACTTTTACTATAGACCATTTCAATGTGGCGATGTCATTGGAACATTTCCTGCTTGTTTTAATACTATTTCATAACCGTAACAAGAGGCAATCCATTCGTAACAACTTTCAAAACATTACTTATCAATATTTAGACCTTTTTGAAATCTCAGAAGCTATGAAAATTATTCATGTAAAACAGCAAACAGGTTAGGGCCAGTGTTACTGTTTACATCTCTCAAAATGATCTATAAACAGAAGCTCACACAGTTGCCCCACCTCCGAGCTGTTCTGATTGGTCCACAGATTTTATACCTGATAGTGATGAGTTTCAAAAAGAGGCGAGACGCAAGTGTAACTGTCACACACATCCATCCAGCGCATGTTTACATTGAAAAACAATACAAAAGTTGTGTGTTGTGAGGAATAAATGCATTCTGTGTGAACAGCCCCTAATGCAGTCAAACTTAACTTTAACTGTAAATAACTGCAGAATATTCATCAGCGAATCAGAAATAAGCATTCAACAGCACCATAGCATAATATACTACAATGCATATAGCTTTCTGCCATACAAAACTAACCCTACAAGAATCACAAGCTAACATTAGAGGAGCATTTCTAGATAAACACTGCATGCTTGTGTATATCATATCTGCTTGGCAAAGTGTGATAAAATCGATATAGGGGAATCTCAGCTCTCTGCTTTTATAAGCTGAAATGAATGGAGATGGACATCAGCATCTTCAAATGCCTTTTAGATCTTTTCGATGATGCTCTCAGACCTTTCTTCATTTATTGATAGATTGAAAATGTGGGGAAAAAGTAAATGAGCTTACATTAGCGGCTGATGAAGCCCGGCTTTGATGAAACTTTAATGATTACTCCTACCATGTAATTACTTTTATGAGGAAAGCCGAGGACCCTGCGGCCTACTTTGTTGCCATAGATGCCACATTACCATTAGAATGTCATTTGCAAGTAACACAGCAACTTTGAGAACAGACCAGCCTATAAGGACAGTGAAAACACAATAAATGTTTGTTACAATCCAGAGTTGCTAGTAATGCAAATAACATAAACAAATTGTACAAAAAGCCCATTAAAGTAGACCACACTAACCAGATTGGCCAGGCTGTGAGACCATTTTAAAACACTTAAAATGTTGTTGTTTTTTCCTTTATTCGAATTGATGACAAATAAACAACCCAGGCTCATTACGGATAAGTCCAGGTCTACATTTGAGCACAGTGAAATGTGTAACTGTAGATACGTCTGCTTGCAGTTTTTGTTTTTGCAAATCCACCAGAGACCGCTGTGCATGCTTTTTGATGATCTCAAATTTCTTACATGTGTCGTCATCCAACGCAATCTCACTGCAATTCGTAACTTTTTGATTTAGTGGCGAATTATGAATTTGTGCGATCTAATTCATTCATTAATTTTCTTGTCGGCTTAGTCCCTTTATTAATCTGGGGTCGCCACAGCGGAATGAACCGCCAACTTATCCAGCAAGTTTTTAAGCAGCGGATGCCCTTCCAGCCGCAACCCATCTCTGGGAAACATCCACACACACTCATACACTACGGACAATTTAGCCTACCCAATTCACCTGTACCACATGTCTTTGGACTGTGGGGGAAACCCGGAGGAAACCCAAGCGAAGGCAGAGAGAACATGCAAACTCCAAAGAGAAATGCCAACTAAGCCGAGGTTGAAACCAGGGACCTTCTTCTGTGAGGCGACAGCACTACCTACAGCGCCACTGCCTCGCCCCATTTGTGTGATCTAATTCGTACTATTTAGTACAATTTGCTCATCACCCAGTGATGGTTGGGGTTAGGGGTGGGGTTGGGTGCCACGCCTCCTTTTTAAAATCGTACATTTTTGTACGACTGAGAGGGCGCAATATACACTGCAGTCGACCAGGCCACCTTGCTGTCGACAGACTAACTGACTGGCTGGCTGCCTGACCGATCAACTGACCCACCCACAACCGTTCTTAAACCCAACCGATGGTGTTTTTTTAAAAGCAAAAGAAATGCTGGAAAATGAAAAGCAGTAGCGGCTGCATGATTTCACCACATTTTCAGCCTGTTGTTTATTCATTTATTACTTTTTTTCTGGTTTCTGGAAATGCTCTTTGCCGGACTAGAACCTTGTTGCCGTGTTCAACTCAGGTCTATGTCCCAAATCTGTCCCGCTATCATCCTGTAAAGGTGTTTTTGCATTTCTACTGTATTTTCAATCTTTCTATGAATGATGGCAATTACATCAAAGAGCTGATCCTCCCTATGTGCAACCCATACCGCCGAAGCACCGGAGGACGCTCCTTGCTGTTAAATGTGAATCTGTTTTGTGCTTTCATTTTATTTAGGCATGAAAACACTTTGAATTAAAAATTAAAAATGGCGGGATTATCTTCCTTTTCATTACAGCAGCTGCTGCCCCTCTTATGCAATGGTAAAGTAATTTGACCTGAATTCAATTAAATAAGTAAAAACTGATTACAGGCAGTTGAATTATTAGACAAATAATCCACATCCAAGAATATCCATCATTTACTAGTAATTAAAATGACCTGAGACAGTTATTCTGTTTATGGCAATAACACCTAAAGAAATGGCTTTATTTCGATTCATTGTGTTAAAATTAAGGTTTCTGTGTTTAGATCTAGTTTCTTATGCTTCCTGTATATAAAACAAAATCCTTTTTCTTTTGTTCTAATGTTAGTTAGACTGTGAAGAAACGGATATTATTTGGTGTAGTAATATGGAACTGTTTTGCGGTACAGACATGCCTAAAACTACTTTTGCTATGTTGTTCCCTGGAAATAATTGTGCATTCTAGAAGGCATTCAAACAAATCATGTCTTTGTGGCAAAAATCTGAGATGCAGTGCTCAGGAAAGGTTTTTAAAACAGCACATGTTGCAGTAAATTAAAATAGTTGCAATGCCAATTTGCTGCTTACTAAACAGATGCTTGTTCTTGTTTCGTGTTCTTCTGATTGGTCCACTGCTTTGGAACTGACATGTAAAAGTAATCCATTGGAATGGAAAAATGTGTTAAGGGTGAATGACCAATGTTCATCAGCCATTTAGAATCAGCATTCAACGGCCCCTTAGTACAAATTCAGATGCTCCATCTGAAAGAACTAAATATCAATAATGCCAGGAAATATATGAGATGAAGTTGTTCTGTTTGTAAGTGTTTCTTTAAACGCAGTGATCTGAAGCAAATGAATTTATCAAACAAATGATGACCATGAAACTGTTCAATATTTTTAAAAGGACATCACCTACTTTAGATGTAAAATGTGCCTTGTTGGATGAAAAAAAAAAAAAAAAGCCTGGATGCAATAAGTGAAACAGCTCTGTGCTGTGGCCTTACTACAAAAGCTGTCGAGTTATTCTTCAGTTGACCTTGTCCACAATTGTGATTTACAGACGCCCGATTGCCAGCCAACACACACACACACACACACACACACACACACACACACACACACACACGGCATCTCCACCCTCTTTTCAATCTCTTCCTCTGCTCGTCCCTCCTTTCACAATCCATCATTTGAGCTGTAAAAATATATATATGAGGCTTCAACAAATGAGACCTGCACTCTGGGAGCTTTTCACAGATAAGTTTTAAGAGAAATACAGAGATATAGACCTTTCCATTCAACACATAAATTAAATTATTAATAAATACTATTAAATATTGCCTTTGTGGGTGATTTTGCATTTCATAAAGTTGATTAATGATGATGATCACGATGCAGAATAACTCCCTCATAAAGCTAAGACAGAGCAGGTAAATGCCACTAAAAGAGTCTCATATTTGGTATTATATACTATAGTTAAGCAAAATAACCTAAGCAATGATTTTAAAATCACATAGGGGCTGTTTTGTACTTAAAAACACAAGTGCAAATGTGATGTTGATTTTATACAATAGTTTAGTAGACAAAAAATATATACTTCAGTTATATCTTATAGACAGTGTTACCTGCTCAGTTTTGCTTAGGAAAATATTAGACAACAAAGTATTTAACAGCAGAACTTCTGTTGTAATTGTATCAACATTAGGTCATTGAAAATAAAGTATGTGCCTATATTTTAGTGAAACTAAAAAAAAAAACATAATTCAACAAACGTTTGACTACAATTTCTAGGTAAAACGAACACTAGGGGGCAGCATGACATGAAAAACCTTTGTTATTTTTCACACGAAAGATATTTACAAGGGATACAATATAAACAAATAAATTTTTTTTGAACAACACCAAATAAATACCACAAAACAACTAAATGCTGTCTACTATTTGCAATCAAATATGTCTGCATCACCTATATTACTACATGGAGAACGTTTCTGGCATGGTCAGTTTGCTCGGTAGCTCACCTTGTACGATGTTGTACTTGTGATGCAGAGTCCACAAAAAAGATAAAAGTAATGTAAAATCAAGGTAAATCTATGTGATCATTGCATTTTTCGGTTTTGTTTGCTTTTAAAAAAAACATTATTGGTTAGGTTTCAGTCAGTGGTTTGCTAACCTGACTTGTACGGCAAACTCTGTCTTCATGTGGACATGTACAATAATGTTGTGTAACTAAAACAAACAACAATTCACACATAAACACCAAATACCAAAAACCAACTTCATGCTGTCTAATATTTGCAATCGAATATGTTTTCATCATGTATTTCACGTTATGAACAATTTTTCTAGCATGGCCAGTTTGCTTGGTAGCCTTTTACGATGTTGTACTTGTGATGAAAGTCCACAAAAGTGATAAAAGTAATGTAAAATCAAGGTAAATCTATGTGGTCACCAAACTTTTCTCTTACATTTGCTTTTGAAAACACTATTGGTTGGGTTTAGGTCTGTGGTTTGCTAGGTGATCTGTATGACAAGCCCTGTCTTCATATGGACGTGCACAATGACATGTAACTGAAACACAACAAATCGCACCCTACATAACACATTTTAGATTCCCAACAATGGAGACAGCACCCTCTAGTGGATGTGTAGTCTGAAACATGGAACAACACACACCCGGACTAAATTGATTAAAATGTTGCTTAAGTGTGCCTGGCAGGAAAAGGTCTCCCATCACACTGATGTGCCCCGGGGAGCCACACTACACTTGCTCTGTCCCACAATCAATCAGGCTCATCCTTCCCTCAGAACGGCTGAAACGCATCCAGAGCCGGAATCAATTAACAGCTGATGTGGGCTGAAGGTTAATGCATGCAAGAGCAGGCAAACAGCAGCCATTACTCATGAGCCGAGCGGGTAATCATGAGGCTTGTTAGCTTATCATGAGCTGTTTTATAGTTTGCCCTACACAAAGGCCTTCTTCATCATTTAGAGACAAAGAGACGGGTCACCTTTTTCTTTTCATATAGTTTTTAAAAGTAGAGGGTGCAAACATTTCAGAAAGACTTTTAGGGGTGGGGAAAAGATTTTTCATTTGACAGTAATATGCTAAACATTAATAATATGCTTAAAGGGTCACGAAACACCAAAACACATTTTTTGAGCTGTTGACAGTCAGATATGTTTCCCAACACTGCTAAAAACACTATTAGGACACATATATTTCAATAAAAAGTGAAAATTGGTTGTTTTTGCGTTATTTCGAGCAAATTAGTTCTGGTTTGAAACAAATTTTTTGAAGCTTCATCATGCCGATTAGATCCTTGTGTATTCCAGCGTGTAGACTGGACATCTGTACCTGGGAGTACCTTGTGACGTCTGAGTGTGCTGCATTCATTCATGAGAAACCGACACTCTCATTTTTATGCAAATTTGTAAGGATGATAATTAAACTAAATTGACAAAAATAACTGTTAGCAAAAAGTTGGTAAAAACATACCGTGTGTGATAATGAAAGGATGATTACATGTACACAGTTAAAGTTAGGCCTGTTAATAATCTATTCAAGGAAAAATCAAAGCTAAAGCAGTGACTGCTGCTGCTTACAAAAGGATATATATATATAAGGAGATATATATATATAAGGAGATATATATATATATATATATATATATATATATATATATATATATATATATATATATATATATATATATATATATATACGCAAGTATATGGAGCGCGCAATTTTTAACATCACATCACCTGTGCGCGCGAGTGATCATCCTCTCATAAGATATTCAACTGCTTTCTTTTGCTTGCGCGAACACAATTATTTTTGTCAGTCGTGCTGCTTCTCGATTCTAAGATCACATTTGCACGCATACTGGGTCATCCTTATTGTCGAACCCTGCTTTAAGAAAACTACAGTGTAAAAAATATTTCCAACCAGCCAAAGTGGCTAGTGGGAGCGGCTGTCTTACCCACCAGAGCTGAAATATAGCCATCTGAATAAACAAAGACCACTGGTCGTTTACTTACCAAATCTGTAGAGACAGGACAATCAACACCAACTGGAGTCGCGTCTTTTAAAAGGAGATGAGCGGCAAATCCGTATTTCACTATTTCCAGATGTGAAAAGCTCTCGAGAAAAAATGTTCCGTACAAACGTATTTCTGCTGTGTGTCTGGTACACTGTAATCCACACGTGAGTCCAGCTGCGCTCTCATAGCGGGAAAATGAAAACAGAACCTTTGTTGCAGCACATTTAAAACGCAACACTGACGACCCGTATCTCTAAACAATTCTTCTTCGCCCACTTGTTTTGGCAGCACAACGTGCCGTCTTTCTGCCATCTGAACACTGTACAGGTAGCTTTAAAAAGTTTCAAAAGCTTCAAAAAGCTTCGAAAGTCTTCGAAGTCTTCGAAGCTATCATGCATATTAATGAAGTCTTCGAAGCTATCATGCATATTAATGAAGTTGCGCCTCATACACAATAGACTGCGCTGATTGGTTTGAACCAAGTCTTACTCATGAATAAATGCAGCACACTCAGAGATGTCACAAAGTACTCCCAGGTACAGACATACACACAAGGACCTAATCGGCGTGACGCAGCTTCAAAAATTCATTTTAAACCGGAAGAACGAATTAGCTTGAAGTAACACAAAAAACAACCAATTTTCACTTTTTTTTGTAAAATATATGTGTCTTAATAGTGTTTTTAGCAGCGTGGGACACATATACGACTGTCAACAGCTCAAAAAATGTGTTTTGGTTTTTCGTGACCCTTTAATTAATAAAGGAAAAGGTCATTTGTCCAAGCTTGTCACCTCATACATAAGTTAAGTTGTTTTAAAAATGTTAGCACTATTACCGTTCTTCAGCAAACATGCTAGAAAGCTAGCAAGGGCTCCTAAAAAATGATAGTAAGACCAAACAGCAAGGTAGCAAGTGTTCACAAAACGCTAGCAAGAGTTATTCACGAACAGCTAGTTGCCAAGTTTTCATAAAAAGTGCTAGCAAGTGTTATACATGAACAGCTAGCTATCAATCGTTCATAAAAAAAAGACTAGCAAGAGTTATTCATAAACAGCTAGCCACAAAGTGTTCATTAAAAAATTATAACAAGTTAATCATAAAAATGCTATCAAGCATCTTCAGCAAAAATGTTAGAAAATGGCTATCAAACTAGCAAGCGCTCATTAAAAAGTTGTTAGCAAGCAACAGCTAACCATCAAGTGTACATAAAAAATATTAGCAATAGGGATTCATAACAAGCTACCCAAGTATGTTTAAAAATACTAGTCATTCATAAACAGATAGCTATTGTGTGTTCACAAAACATTTCTAGCAAGAGTTTGTCATAAACAGCTAGCTACCAAGTGTTCGTAAAGAATGCTAGCAAGTCATTCATGAACAGACATACAAGCAAGTTAGCATGTGTTTATAAAAATGCTAATATGCATCTTCAGCAAAAATGCTAGAAAGTTAGCAAGGATTCTGTAGAAGTTAACAAATATGCTAGCAAGCGCTCATCCAAGAGCTATAGCAAGTGTTCATAAAAATGCAAAAGACATCTATAAACAGCTAACTATCAAGTGTTTAAAAATGCTATGGTTATTCGTAATTAGCTAGCTACCAAGTGTTTGTTTAAAAATCCTAGTTATTCGTAATCAGCTACCTACCAAGTGTTTGTTTAAAAACACTATAGTTATTCATTATCAGCTACCTACCAAGTGTTCGTAAAAAAAAGGCTAGTAAAAGGTATTTACAAACAGCTAGTTACCAAGTCTTTGGTAAAAGAAAAATGCTAACACTACTTATTCTTGAACAGACATACCAGCAAATAAGCATGTGTTCACAAAAATGCTAACATGCATCTTCAGCATAAATGCTAGAAAGTTAGCAAGGGTTCATTAGAAAATTTTTTTGACAAACATTTAATTCAATTCACCTTTATTTGTTTAGCGCTTTTACAATGTAGATTGTGTAAAAGCAGCTTCACATAAATGGTCATAGTAAATGCTAGCAAACGCTCATCAAAAAGTTGCTAGTAAGAAATATCTTCATTCTCTGCTTTTGTATGCCATATCAAACCTTTCCCGAAACAACCGCAGCCTAAAACAAGTGCAATTGCTCTTTCAGAGATCTGAAAACAGAGACAGGTTTAAGACTGATGACTGGCCCTGAATGAAGTGATGAGGTAGAAGGAAGAGTAAAACCGTTCTGAATCCTGCCTCGTCTGCGGTGTGATAATTGAGTCTGCGCTCTGCAGATTTACTACTGCCTCCACTGCAGCACGGCCTGAAGAACAGAGAGTTGTGTTTCGTTAGCATCTCTGTTCACTGCTCGGCACTGACTGAGAGTAATTACAGCTGGAGGACGTACATCTACAGCAAACTAAAGAGATTTACTACTAACAAACACTCTCTCTTTCTCTGTGGATGTGTTTGTGCGTGCATCTGTGAGATTTAATGTACTTATTACAGTAACCTAATAAAGAACACATTTTTGTTGTAGATTATTTAATGTGATATAAGGCTTTAATATATTTCTGGCAGCACAGTGGCTCAGTGGTTAGCACTGTCACCCCACAGCAAGAAGGTCACTGGTTTGAGTACCGGCTGGGCCAGTTGGCATTTCTGTGTAGAGTTTGCATGTGCTCTGGTTTCCCCAACAGTCCAAAGACATGCGCTATAGGTGAATTGGATAAGCTAAACTGGCCATAGTGTATGAGTGTGTGTGTTTGTCTGTGTGTGTGTGTGAATGTGAGACTGTATGGGTGTTTTACAGTACTGGGTTGCAGCTGAAAGGACATCAGCTGCATAAAACATATGCCGGAATAGTTGGTGGTTCATTCTACTTTGGCAACCCCAGATAAATCAGAGACTAAACCAAAGGAAAATAAATGATTGAATGATTTCTGTCCTGTTAAAGGGATAGTTCACGCAAAAATTACAATTTACCAACAATTAACTAACACTCAAGTGGTTTTAAAATTGTATGAGTTTCTACTGTTGACCACAAAAGAAGATTTTGAATAAAGCTGAAAATCTGTAACCATTGACTTCTATAGTAGAAAACACAAATGCTATGGAAGTCAATGGTTACAGGTTTTCTGTATTTTCCTTTGTGTTTAGCAGAAAAAATAAACTCATAAACAAGTAATACATGAGTAAATGATGACAGAATTTTCATTTTCGGGTGAACTATGTGAAAGTTTATTTGTGTAGGATTACTATGACCAAACAACTGTGTCTTGAAACTTCACAGAAAAAAGCTGAAACCACATAGGGACCTATCTTAAGACTCTTGGGAATCTAGCATTTTACTTTTGTAAATTTTCATCTGTAATCTATATATTCATGACACTGACTTTGTAAAAACGTAAATACTGTCATATTTTTCAAATTTATTTATATATATTTTTTAAATATGTTTATGCTACATATGTTGTGTGTTAATGTTGTGTGTATGTATGTATATATGTATGTATGTGTGTGTGTGTGTGTGTGTATGTACCATATCAAATGCAACCAATCAAATCAATTGATCAGTATTGTTATAAAACGTTAATATTCAGATTATGTTTTAAGACAGACACATTTTCTGTCCTGTCATGTAAAATAAGTTTAATAAGTCTTTCATAAGAGTAGCAGTGTAATGAAATTTACAAAAATGACATGTATCATGTAGTCTTTGTGATATTCTTTGACCTTACAATCATTTGGTTACAACTGCTGCAAACAAAACTACTGCATAACAGCATATGAAGTGCATTTTGTAATAATATTAATAATAAAAAAGGGATTAACTTAGTGAAAACAGCAACCATCATAAGAATGATCGCCTAAAACATTATGATAATATTTCATTGCTTTAAATTAAAATACACATTAAAACCAATTCCTTAAAAACTTCTCTGAATTGTATTTTGTAATACATGTAAAAGTAAATATTAAATGACAATTATTAAAATGAGTGAAACTATCAGTATAACAGACAATCTAAAACATTGAAATAATGAACTGTAATTAATTGTAATAAATTGTGTTAAAATAAAACGTTTTTGTTTGTTTTAAACAAATTATTGCACAGCAGCATTTGAATAGTGTATGGCAGGGATCACCAAACTTGTTCCTGGAGGGCCGGTGTCCTGCAGATTTTAGCTGCACCCCTAATCAAACACAACTGAACAAGCTAATCAAGGTCTTACAAGGTATACTTGAAACATCCAGGCAGGTGTGTTAAAGCAAGTTAGAGCTAAACCCTGCAGGGACTGAAAATGGTGACCCCTGGTGTATTGCAATAAATTAAGAAACAATACAAAATAAAAGTGAGTTATAGCAATAGGAATGGCCAAAATTATTTAGGTCTTCATAGCAGATGATACTTGTCATTTCATTTTATTTATATTTATTTGTTTCCATGTTTTATTTAATTATATATTTTACTCTAACTGTCTGTGTTTTCTGTCTGTGTATCTATCAATCTGTCTATCATTCTACCTGTCTATCAGTCTGTCTATCTATCTATCTATCTATCTATCTATCTATCTATCTATCTATCTATCTATCTATCTATCTATCTATCTATCTGTCTGTCTGTCTGTCTGTCTGTCTGTCTGTCTGTCTGTCTGTCTGTCTGTCTGTCTGTCTGTCTCTATGTCTGTCTGTCTGTCTGTCTGTCTGTCTGTCCATTTAGCTATAAACTGCAATTTGTTTTTTTCTAGTTTCAACAGTTACAGTTGCTGACCAGCAGGGGACACTGTTGATGTAAAAATACATTAACTCAAAAACAACAACCCCATGCCCCCAACCCCCCCACCCCCCGAAATATCCTAAAAAAATTACGAGAAACACATTTTCTTTATTAAGTTTATTACTTTACATGCATCATATCCACCTCTAAACGTGTAGTGTAGTATATATCACTAAAAAGTTTTTTTTTGCCGTTTTAAATGAGAGACTAGTCAATAAAAAGAATAATGAAAGGTTTCATTAGACCTGCTTCAATACAATCATTGTGACAGAGCAGGAGAGCTCTCTTTTAACTCTCTGAATCTTTAGATAAGGCGGGAAAATACACTTCAGTCAACCTTTTGCTCCCAGTAGAGCCTTTCAATTGCAAATGGCTCTTCAAAAAGCTCTCTTTAAATGAAAATGCCCTGAGTTCCTCAAAGGATCGTGCTCTCCGAGGCATTTTCAATGACTGCGTGTTCTCTGGGAAACTTTCCAGTCAATCATACAGTAGTAGAGGGTCAATGAGGTTCTTCACAGCTACTTTTGTCAACCATTTGCAGTTGTAAGTCGCCTCTGTGCCAGTAGATGGTAGCATTGCATTTTAAAGTCAGTATCTAAACAAAGGAGGCTGAGTTTCTGTTGCAGAGATTCTGTTTATACTTACCGTTGTACTGATGAAAGATTAAAACACTTTTTAAAACGAGACATGGGCTAATACAATGGTGAGAGAAACATGCAGTAGTAGCATAGTATCATTTTAGCACAACTTTAAAAACAAAGGTTCTCTATAGGCATTGATGGTTCTACTTGAATATTTGACATCCATGGATCCTTAATCCACAAAAGATTCTTTGGATTAATGAAATGTTCCTCACACTATGAAAAAAAAGTTTCTTTAAAGAACTTTCCATTAAATCATGGGTCTTAAACTCGATTCCTGCAACTCTGCTCTGTTTTACCCCAACCCTAATCAAACACAGCTGATGCAAATAATCAAGGTGTTCAAAACTAGAAACTATTAAGCAGGTGTGAGTTGATCGTGGTTGGAGCTAAACTATGCAGAGCTGCGGCCCTCCAGGAATTGAGTGAGACCAATGCATTAAAAGTTACCCAGGAAGAAAAATAAGTTAATTAATTGGTACTACCGTGACCCCTTTTGGTTCTTCCTGGCACTTAACACCCCTGCTGTAAAAAACAGCATATTTTAGTAAGGAGGGTTTTGACTCTGGGTTTTGACTCTTGGGTTTTTGTTGCTGGTTTAAGCTGGTTCTTTGCTAGTCATGCTGTTCAGGACCAGCTAAAGCCCAGTAAGAACCAGCACATGACCACATTTTAAAGAATTATGAGCTGTTATAACCCAACCCTGGGTCAACACAAACCATTAGATTAAAAAGTGTTTAAATTTAACAGAAAAAAAATAACCCAAAGTTGGGTTTGTCCAAATTTGACCTAATGTTAGCGTTAGCATTTTAGAGTACTTTACCAGCATATGCTTCTGCTATTTATTTATTTATTTATTTATTTATTTTTCAATTAATTAATTAATTTATTTACTTATTTATTTTTTAGCAGGGAGTGTATTATGTAGTAATACATTAAATTGTAATACTTCAGTAAGCCTAGTATCAACATGTCATATAGGCTACCATGTGACACAATTCAATTCAATTCATCTTTATAGCACTTTTGCAATGTAGATTGTGTCAAAGCAGCTTAACATAGAAGTTCTAATAAATTGAAACCGTGTGAGTCCAGATTTCAGAGTTAAAGTTCAGTTTAGTTCAGTTCAGTGAGGTTTAATTTTCACTGCTGAGAGTCCAAGCACTGAAGAGCAAATCCCTCAATATGCAGCTCCACAAGTCAGTGGCGACAGTACATTAAATATATATATATATATATATATATAAATAATGATCGATTCTTATCTGAAAATCAAAACAACATCATCTCTCTTTGTAGCCGAACGTCCAGCAGTCTCTACTACTACAATATTGATACAACTGCAGTTCCTTATTCAACCATGAGAGGACAGCGCCGTCTCACATTCACCGTCCGACCCGTGTCTGTCAGACGACCCAAGCTTTACCTCAACCTTAAACAGGCAATCATTGAGTTTCATTGGGACTAATTACCGCCCTTCTTCAAAAAGCAAAATGTGAATGATTGATGCAGTTTGTTTTCAAATTAACATCCGAAATGGCTCCTTTAGCGCATGGAGCGTCTAATTGGGGTAAGCAAATACGAATACATCCATAATGCAAACACCCCGGGTGAGCTAGAAGACATAATGCCGGTGTGCGCAGTCTGTCTGTCTGTCTCTCAGAGAGCCCGCTTTCATTAATAAGCCCGTAAGCCCTCTGAGAGAGCAGAGGAATCATTTACTGAGGATCAATGCGGTGAGACTGACTTACTTCAGCCGCTGTGAATAAAACAATCAGGATGAAAAGTTGATCCTTGGGAAACTTACTAACTTAGTGCTATGTTCCTTGTTATATTCCATCTGACATGCGTCTATTGAACAAGAGGAGAATTTAAATATATTTTCACTATTGTTTTACCTTAGTTAAGTTTGACTTTGATTCAAGTTTTAAGTACAAATGAAATCAAAACTAACCATATTGATTTTGTTAGCTCACATTGCTAGCAGTTTTGGTAAACAATTCACCTGTGCATGCCATTAAGAAGAAAAAAGATAGAAGGCCCACATCCAATCAGCTCGCAGTAGAAAAAAACAAGCCACGCCCACTTTTTCTAATTTAATTTTCCGTCTCTCTAGGAACTGCATAATATGAAAAAAAGTGTCCCGGCTTCCGGTTCATGCGGATTTAAAGATTTTAAAAGGGGTGTTTTACCTTAGTTAAGATTGATTTCTATTACTTTGGATGCAAGAATTTCCCAGAGATGGGTTGTGGCTGGAAGGGCATCCGCTGCGTAAAAACGTGCTGGATAAGTTGGCGGTTCATTCCGCTGTGGCGACCCCATATTAATAAAGGGACTAAGCCGACAAGAAAATGAATGAATGAATGCAAGAACAAATGAAATCAAAACTAACCATATTGGTTTTTCAATTCACCTGTGCATTAAGAAGAAAACACAAGAGGTCTACATCCAATCAGCTCTCAGTAGAAAAAACAAGCCACGTCCACCTTTCCTCATTTAATATTCCATCTCTCTAGGAACTGCATAAAAAAAAAAAAAACGGTCGCAGCTTCTGGTTCATGCAGACTTTAAGATTTTAAAAGGGGTGTTTTTTTTACCTGGAATAGGTTAAGCCGCAGTTGCAGTTAGATATGCATTTGTACTAGATTAAATAAACATGAAACTTCTGTCATAATTTAATTTCTCTTAAAAAATTCTTATTTAGTAAAACAAAGATTGTCAAATACATCAGGAACCAATTAACACTGGAGCCAATTTACTTCTATCATACTGTATTGACAAAATAAAAGCCTAAAATGACCTGAGGTAAAGTAAATAACAGAATTTACAGTTTTGGAAGAACCAAGTCCACATGGAACCAGAAGTTGCTGCAGGCTTTTATTGCAGTATGAGGCAATAAAATAAGTGATATTGAGTAGGGGGCAGTGTTTTATTTTTGTGCTCCTCCCCTCATTTTTCAATGGCAGCAAACAAATGGCTGGAAGGGCCTGGCTAACCATGTTACGCACAAACCATCATCCTGACATCATCTGAGAAGGACTGCCATTCCTCCTTCAGATTTGATTAAAGATTGACAAAACAAACTATTTTGCAATGGATTAACATCCACAGATTTATTGTTCACGTTAAGAGGCTAACAATGTGCGCTAGTGTGCTTTTGATTTATGTGGACTTTAACAAAACAGTCTTAAAATTAAATAAATAATCAGGCGCTTGTACAGCACATTTTAGGCAGAGATTTACAAATATGTATCACAATACAACATTACTGCATTCATTATTTCAATTATCATCAATTAATAAAAAAACAATAATAATAATTACAATTACAACCTTTGGCCATGTAAATTGTTCCAACTAGTTTCTAATATAGTCCTGTCCTATTTAAATTACAGTTTGCATTCAGCTTCACATTACTGCGACCTGCATTACATTCAGCAACAAAGATAGTTCACCCAAAATGAAAACATGTTCAAAATAATGTTTTCCTTTTTTACTGTTAACAGAAAAGTAGATATTTTTGAAGAAAGTCGGTATTGGTAACCAATCAGTTGATGGTACACACCAAACTCTATATTAGGAACAAAATAATAAAGATATAAAAGTTTATTATGACAGTCAAAAGCTACATTGAATGGTTTGATGCCAAAAATGATAATTTAAGTGAACTATAATTGCTAAGTTTTCATCAATGCAGGCTCATTCTAAAAACGTACCGCTATATACATTTCTAGAGAGCAACAAATACGTCCCAGAAAGTACTTTGTTTGCATTTTTTGTTTTCGCTGTGTACGCACTCTGAGATCTCAAATTTCTCTCGCGAGTGCAATTCCCGCCTGCTCTTCTTGTGTAAATCCACCAGACGCCGATGTCGACTGACTAACCGATCGACTGACCCATCCTCCTTCTTCCCGAAACCCAACCAATAGTGTTTTCAAAAGCACAGATTGACCCACCCACCCACCCACTTCCCTAAACCCAACAAACCGTTTTAAAAATCAATCCAGAAAAAGAAAAGCCCTCGTTTGTTTTTTGGTTACCACATTCTCACCCTGTGATTAAATTACTTTATTTTTTGGCTTCTGTTTTTTCTTACTCACTTTCTAGAACCGTTTTTCACCCCGTAGCATTTGTTTTAAAGACAAAATACAGCCATACGTATATCTGGCTATATAATTTGCGATCTCCAGAAATGTATATAAGGGCTACATCTTCAGAATGAGCCTATGTTGGTTTTCATTTTAACATTCCCGTATTCACGAGTTAAATGTAAATCAGTGGAATGAATAGCATGACTGCTTCAATAATGTATGCACCGTTAACTTATCAATCTATAACAATGCAATAAACAATTATAAAACCCACACTAATCCCAATATCACAAAATGGGGTCTGTATAATCATGCGCTGACTGTGCAGTGCAAGACAGCAGCTATTTTTTACCTATAGCTCATTTGAAGGATTACAGGGCTGTAGAGAGAGAGAGAGAGAGATAGAGAGAGAGAGAGAGAGAGAGAGAGAGAGAGAGAGAGAGGAGAGAGAGAGAGAGAGAGAGAGAGAGAGGGAGAGAGAGAGATAGAGAGAGAGAGAGAGAGAGAGAGAGAGAGATAGAGAGAGAGATAGAGAGAGAGAGAGGGAGAGAGAGAGATAGAGAGAGAGAGAGGGAGAGAGAGAGATAGAGAGAGAGAGAGAGAGAGAGGGAGAGAGAGAGAGAGAGGGAGAGAGAGAGAGAGAGAGAGAGAGAGAGAGAACATGGATCGGCGTCTGGCCGAGCGAGACGTCCCACTGGCGTCCCGAGACATGCGCTGGCGGCTCCCTCTCAGTGGCAGTATGCAAATCCGCTGCTAAATTTCATTTTTCTAATCCCCTTAATCAGAAGCAGGGGAATAGGAGCCAGCTGTGAGAAACCTGTGTTAAGATGTAATTAAGCATCTGATTGAATTTCAGCACATACCCAAAGAGGG
>NC_141035.1:42527500-42585000 GCF_052040795.2 Danio rerio
TACTGTAACACCAACTACAACAGTAAAGCTTGTAAGGCTATAGACTGACATTGCAAAAGTGGACTTAAACTATTTTAAGCCCTTTCGAAAATGCAATGGCTTGAAACTGTTCAACAGACTTGTTAAAAAATTTTTGTATTTTACCACATAAAAATAAAGGGTTTGCTAAATAATTGCAAAATGCTGCATATTCAATAGGCTACTGTCCTTGCATGCACAGACAAAAAAAAAATATTCAAAGATGATTCCTTGGATTTACTTTTTTTTATGTGAAGTGGTTGTAAACCAGGGGTCACCAACATGGTGCCGATGGGCACCAGGTAGCCCGCCAGGTTCACATTAGTTGCCCGCAGGCCTGTTCTAAAAATAGCACATAAGAGTAAGCTGCATCTAATATTTTTATAGGTATTCTTTTTAAATCACACTTGCATTGGTGTAAATTTGAAAATTACTTTGTTATATATTTAAAAAAACTTTAAAAACTATTTCAGACAAATGAAGTGTTGCATATTGGTATTTATCTACCTTGTTAAATCATTGTTGACAACTACTGTGAGAAATCATTAACATGATCAATGTCTTCACATAGATGAATATTTTTATTAGTAATAACATATAATTAAGAAAAATGTGTTATTTAATAACTGGTAGCCCTTCACACAAATCGGTACCCCAAGAAGTAGCTCTCAGTTTCCAAAAGTTTGGTGACCCCTGATGTAAACAGTTCATTTTTGCTGATTTTAAACAAACAAATTAAGTTGAACATTACTAAATTAAATTTGTTTAAATTCAACCAAAAAATTGCAACAATTTTGAAGACATAATTTTATTTTATTTTTTCATAATTTAAGACATTTTATTTTTTAAGTGTGTGGCTTGATAGCAGACACATAATTTTCCATATTTTCTAATAATTTTCTCATTTTTGCAATTAAAAGGTATATTTTAATGATACTGTTTTATTTAATTTTAGGTTTGAATATTTGTATAAATAAATATTTACAATATTTTAATGAAATTACACTTAAATGAAACCAAATATATTTCAGTTAACTAAATCTAGAGTAGATTTAGTCCACTAAAATCTTATGAAATTTAGTGGACTAAAACTAGAATAATTCAGAAGGCTAAAATATGAGTATACATCTAAAATGGAATTTTAGTCAAAAGACTAAGACTGAAACTAAAGCAAAATTTGCTGTCAAAACGAACACTGCAGCAAATAACTGAAAAAACAAACCACACCAACGTCTAGTATGCTATGGATCTGATCAGAGCAGTGGCTGTACTTTAAATCAACAGAAAAGAAGGACACCTTTCAAGATGTAAAGAAATCTGTGTTTTTAAAACTAATGAAGACAGCAGAAGTTTCCCCCACAGTCCAAAGACATGCAGTATAGATGGGTAGGCTAAATTTTACATATTGAATGAGTGTGTATGGATGTTTCCCAGAGATGGGTTGCAGGTGGTAGGGCATCCGCTGCGTAAAACGTGTACTGGATAAGTTGGCGGTTCATTCCGCTGTGGCAACCACAGATTAACAAAGGGACCAAGCCAAAAAGAAAATGAATGAATATATATTGTTTTTACGCAGACATTTAAAAAGAATGAAGAAGAAAAAAGTTTATCACAACGTCAGAAACTTATATCAGCCCATGGCTTCTCAGTTTTTCTGTCTCTCTTGGATTTCTCTGACTCAAACAGGGATTCGCTTAAGCTCTTTGTGTGAGGGAAGGATGAACCAGAGCTGGCGGTCATTGCACTCCTGCTGGTTGAAACCTTACAAGATACTTCCCCAGAGTAGCTAAAAATGCTAAATCCACAAAGTCTTTATATTTATCATCTATATGTATGAAGCTTCAATTTTTTGAAACTGAGATTTATACATAAATGAATGCACAATAAATAAGCAGTCATTGATGTATGTATTGTCAGGATAGAGCAATATTTGGAGATTTCAGCTATTTGAAATCAGAGGGTTATATAGCTTCAAAGTTATCTAAATGAAGTGCTTTGAAAGGCTCATTACTTTATTAAAATGAAGTTTTGATATATTTACAGTAGTAAATTGACAAAATATTCTGGAAGCATGGAACTTATACTTGTCCTATAGGACAATTTTGAAAAATATTTTTAATTCACTTTGAATGTTGACTACTGTATATTTGGCTATTGGCCAAAATATACTCATGCAGCATAAGACTAATTTGGTGGCCCAGGGTCAAACATATCCTTATAACCAACACAATCTCATGGCAATTCATATCTTTTTGGATTTAGTAACATTTTGATTTTTATATGAATGGGTACAATCTCATTTGACAATTTAGTATATGATTTGCTCATCCCCTAATAACGGCTGGGTTTAGGGGTGGTGTTGAGTGCCATGCCTCCTTTTTAAAATCATACATTTTTATATGACTGAACTAGTATGAATTTGTACGAATTAGCCACTTAACTAACAAAACGTAAGATAGTTACATTTCCTTGTGAGATCAGGCTGGTATCTACCCACCATAAGACTGCCTGTGAGTCATTTCCGACTCATATCTCTGATGCAATCAGTCTGGCATTATAAACAAATTTTTATAAATACAAATATGGCATAAAAGAATAAGAGCGAACATCAGTTTACAGATAGCAAAATAATGAATAAAAATTAAGTAAAAAATATTATTTTGACAGACGATGGAAAGATACCGTTGGATGGATGGATGGATGGATGGATGGATGGATGGATGGATGGATGGATGGATGGATGGACGGATGAAAGGAGCTTGGATCAAAAATGAGGGTGGGTGGGCTGGATGGATAAACTAATGGATGGATGGACGGAAAGTTGGATAAATCAAAAACAAGGGATGGATGGATGGATGGATGGATGGATGGATGGATGGATTTGTGGAGTTTTTTGGATAGACTCATTTGGATAGACATGGATAAAATCAGATACATTTGGGTAGTTGGATGGATGGATGGATGGATGGATGGATGGACGGATGGAAGGAGCTTGAATCAAAAATGAGGGTGGGTGGGTTGGATGGATAGACGGACAGACAGTTGGATCAAAAACAAGGGTGGGTGGGTTGGATTGATAAACTAATGGATGGATGGACGGAAAGTTGGATAAATCAAAAACAAGGGATGGATGGATGCATGGATGGATGGATGGATGAATGGATGGATGGATTTGTGGAGTTTTTTTTGGATGGACTCATTTGGATAGACATGGATAAAATCAGATACATTTGGATAGTTGGATGGATGGATGGATGGATGGATGAATTAATGGACTGATGGGTGGATTTGTAGAGTTTTTTGGATGGATTGATTTGGATAGACATGGATAAATCATAGATACATTTGGATGGATGGATGGATGGATGGATGGATAACCAGCTGAATGCATATTATCACTTAATATAAGGAAATATGTGGAGATTTGAAAATAAAAGTGTGAGTGATATGAAACAAGCAAAGTTCATTATGAAAACAAGTGATTTCACCAAATGCTTCAACAGACCAATAATTATCCAAACAATAGTCCTAATCAATGTCCTTTAATTTATGAGGAAAGACACATAGATATAAAACTAGACCAACAGATTTAAGTCCTGAAAAAAGCGATAAATACTGACACTGTATATTAATATTCCTCAAGAAAGCCTGACAGGTTTCAAGCGCTCTTCAATCTGATGGAAAGCCGCAGACAGCAGTGCTTTAGGTGTGTGCAATGTTTTACCAGATGTGAAAGTGCCATTGATTTTTCTCAATTGTGTTTGCTCTGTGTTGCCCTATTAGATATAGATTCTCCACGACGGCCATCTCGACACTTCTTAAAGTGACGTGCTTTCGATAAAACGGTCTCGGGGTTTTTCAATAAAGCCACGTGTCAAAAACAGACACGGCGAGACTCAATAATGTCATTCAATGAGCTCAGAGGCCTCAACGCTCCAATGATGCCGCAGTCCAACCACGACAAGACAAATGATAGTGACCCTTCAATAGAAACTACCATTTGGGCGGGAAACTTGAGAGGAAATGATACAGGAATAATGCAACAGCAATTATGATACCATTTATTAAAGACCAAGTATGAATACCGATATTTTTTCATTGGCACTCATTGATACCGATAGGTTGAGAATCATAGGGGGTTTTGGGCTGGTTGACCCCCCCTTAATTAATGCTTGATACTCCCTGAAGGATGTCAAAACAAGATGTATGGGGGTGGGGTCAGCCCTTTAATAGTGAGAAATAGTTTTCTCTGATTTGCATCTTAATTAATATTATTATTAATTAAATTAATATATAATATAAATATACATTTGATCGTCCCTGTAATGGTTCATACTAACGTGAATGCATGGTCACATCAAAAACTCATTTTGAAAGAAAGAAACTGGCAGATAGAGCACTGATAGACATTGTAAGTATTCACAAGACACTTTTGTTGTAAAATAGGTGTTTGTGTCTACATATACCCAAAAAGTAAAACAGATGGATAGTTTTCATAGTTCGACCTAAAGTAACCTCTGTAATAGCTAATCAGAGATTACTGTAGGTCAGAATGCACAAATTATCCCTCAAACCACTGAAAGCTTAAATGTGTTTATTAATTCATTGCTTATAATTTAATTAGATAAATTTGATTAACTGAATCAAAAATTGTTTGGTCTCAGATTATTTTTACGAATATGTGTAGCTGAGCTCAGTATTGAGCCCTTAACTTTTACAGGAACTTAAGATTTGAGCTCAATTTTGGGTCATAAATTATAAAATCATAATTATTAGCAGAACGATCATGAACATCCATTTTTTTCTGCTTGTCACAAAAGTAGCACAAATCATTTTCTCTGTGCCAAGACATAATAAAATAATAGAAATATAAATAATAAAAAACACATTTCTTAACCTCTAACAAAGTCGTCAAAAACCTCCAAAACTAATTTAACTGAACATGTTAACAACACTACCATGCATAACCATGTTTAATGTTCTGTAAATATCAAATGTCCCAAAAATTACAGGTTCTATGTTACGCTTGATAAAAAATATTCTTGTAGTATGCTACTGTTGTAACAAATGGAAAGCAAATTACATTGGTCTCCTCCTATTTTTATTTATTCATTCATTTTCTTGTTGGCTTAGTTCCTTTATTAATCTGGGGTCGCCACAGCGGTATCAACCGCAACCCATCTCTGGGAAACATCCACACATACACTGACCAAAGGCCCGTGCACACCGAGACGCTTTTTCCTTTTTGCGATATAAACGTGGAGCTGCTTATTGCACTGGTGAACAATAATCATTTCATTATAGCAAGAGGTGGAGCTGCAACTTGAACCATCCGTGCTTATTCGAATCGCCAGTAACTTTAACAACTAGCATGTCAACTTTTCTTGTCTTCATGTCTTCTTCTTCTGTATTACAAGTGGGTGTCAGAAGCTTAAAGTTGTGTAGCGCCATCTAACGTCAAGGAGTGATTTTGCATACTCTTTTGCTTGACGCCAGTGAAAAATCTATTGGGTTTGAATGCGGAAAAACGTCTCGAAAAACGCTGACGATAAACGCATACGAAAAGAATCCCGGTGTGTACAAGCCTTTACTTACACTGAACTTGTACTTATTGTGTAAAAACATGTTTTTTCATTGTACTTATGATTAATTAAATACCTGCATGTAATTACATCTGTAATTCGTTTCTGTAATTACATTTGTAATCACACTGTTGACCATCCCTTAGCGCACGCGTACGGTCCGCACGCGTATTGTTCGTAAGCCTTGGCGTGGTCGCATACCCCTTGCCGTGGCTGACGCACCTCTCAAAAAATGTAACTACACATCGCAACGACTTGTAGCGCAACCTCTGTGATTGGTCGGCTTGGTAGCAATGACTGAAGCCACGATGGAGCAGTTGTTTACAAGTGTCAAGTCCTGTAAAGAAGCTCCAGATGGAAACTTTTATCTTGTGTTTACCTTATGACTAAAGTTGTTGCATTTCCGCCAGTTTTCGTTTCTGATTGAGCAAGTTTTAACTACTTATACATTAAGGTAGCCTTCAGAAAAACAAAACACCTGTGAAGAAACTCGACACAGAGGAACATAAAAACTAGTGCCAGCTAGCATTTCAGAAGTGTTATTGCAGAGCAACACAAACAGCACACAGAACTATAAATGTACTACTACACACAAGGCAGGTGCAGTGGGTCATGGCGATCACTCGATGCAGAAGTATAAACCCACCCTTAAACCTTCCCATATCCGACCTCAAGAGAACCAGAAGTGCTCTGCAATACAATATGAACACAGCAAGTACATTGTAGTTGTGTTTTGATGCAAGAACATAGTAGTTAAGGTCACCTGATATATATAGTGGGACCAAAAATTAATTTTAAAAGTCTTTGGTTTTACATAATTTTTTTCCAAGTCTGGGTAAATAAGCTCAATATCAACCCCTTTCTACTTCCAGGAACGAAAGATTTAAGCTAAATTTCCAAAGTTTGGGTCATTAATTCTTCCAAAATCCTGTAAGAAGTCACCAGATGGAGCTAAGTCTCCCCTAAAGCACACAAGCACCCAAAAAACTTCCTTTGGACAGATTTAAGGAGGGAAATTCATCAAGCAGGGCAGCTTAATCCACAACCGTGAGGGGTGATTCCAAATAGGTTTTATGGCCATTGTATTATCTAAGCTGCGAAAATGTCATTGGAGACGGCCGAATCTCCATTTGCTGGCATATTCTGTTAAGGTCAAAGCTTTTAAAATGGATTCTTTGACATCAGCGGCTGAGCTACTGCCTCAGATACCACAGTAATCGAAAAAAAGACGCCACACACGAGTGGCTTGAGGAGCCATTTTAATAATCGGATTGGATGTTGGAAGTGTCACTGCGTCCCTGTTGCAAGAAGAATAAACTGCACTTGAATGTACATTGGATATAGTGTTTAGGGCCATTTGCGCTGACGAATGGAACGGCTGCCCCTGCCCACAAGACATTTGCAGAACAGAGACAGAAGGAGCGATGTGTGTTATTTAGGAGAATGATGGCTGTTCTTTTGCCATTGTTGTTTCATTAGATTTCTGAGGCTCTAGAGTGAAACTGAGGACAATGCTACTCGTGTAAGCCAGAGAAATCACAATAGGGTATAATCTGCCAAGAAAAGTCAGTGAATGTGGTGTTAACATAAGGATTAGTGAAAGCACGGCTGTTTCTTCAACTAGGGGCAATTTTGGCCATGTGGAGACTTGGTGCATAGACACAATTTTCAGATTTACATAATTTCTCTAACAATGTGCAAACGTGGATAGAAACATCATTTCAAGCTAGAATTAATGCATCTTAAAAAAAAAAAAACTGCTTTTAATTCAGTCAAACTAAAAAATACATAAAAATGAAATAATTTCTCTACAAGAAAAAAATGTAATATTGTTGTAAACATGACTTGGTCTGTTAAACATCTAATGATCTTGATTGTTCTGTGGTTCTCGTCTATCAAATTGTTGTTAAATATGAATTAATTAGATTTGAAATTAATTACATACTCTATGTGAATATTTACAAAACAAATATAATTAGTTCACAAATGAAGTTGTGTAAAAAAAAAATGAAATGACACAGGAAAAAGTATTAAACACAAGAAGAAAGGAAGGCGTAAAAAGGCAGTAAAAGCCCAGGCAGCAGCTAAAATCTCAGTAGTTCTTCAGCAACCATCTGCCCTGTGATTGTAAATTAATATTAGCTGCTTCAGTCCAACATCTACATTATCGGGATGAGGAAGATGAAACCAGAGTGGACATGTCAACATTACAATGATCCAAAACACAACCAAAGAAACTCAAATGCTTTCAGAAAAAGAAAATCAAGCTGTAGAATGGCCTAGCTAATCACCTGACCTGAATCCAATAGAAAATACAAATTAAAGATCAGACTTGATAGACGAGACCAGCAGAACCATCAAGATTTTAACACTGTTGATGTCTGTAAAAAACTCACACCCGAGCAATTCATGTGACTTCATTCTCCATATGAGAGGCGTCTTTAAGCTGCATCCCCCAAAAAGACTTTTATTATATTATTTTAGTATATTATTAGTATATTAACAGATTTGAGCAACAAGCCACAAAAAACCGCATATAAATATATATTTACTTTTTTTGTTATTTACTAATTGTTTATTAATTAATTAGTTAAAACAATTATTTAATTATGCTTATTAATGTTTGGATAATTTAATTAAATTAGTGAAAAATGCTATATATATTTTTTTTACATTCAAAGCATAAAATATTTATTACTCTAATAAAAAAAGTTAGAAATAATATTTTTGCCAAACATATTTGCTTTTTCTATTTAAAATGATGCAACAATATATATATTTAAAAAAAAAAACTATTATTCGCAAACAACAGGTATATTTTTTACAATGCATACATTTCCACGCAATAAAACCATGGAATGTTTTATGTCAGGGTCTGGAGCAAGAGGGAAACAAACTGAGCTTTTGAGGAAACCAACTGAAATCTGCCAATCTGATCAGAAATCAACCCCGGGACTTAAACACGCCTATATAATTAAAGAAACACGGGTATGCTTGGTCTTAGAGGAATGCTATTTGAAGCATATGTGAGTATGTCAGCAAACAGAGGTTTATCCTGAGACGCTTCAAATTAAACAGCAAGTTTGCCTGTAGCAAAGAATGAGACGCTGAGAGCCTCAGCACACAAACACCGCAATTACATCAACTTCCAGACCATCTGCGCACCTCCAGACGTGGAGGATTTGTCTTAAGAAACAACATTTCCTTGTTCCTTCCAACATTTTGATTGTTTTTTTTTCACTAGAAACAATATGGGAACAATAAACACACACACAATGAAGGATTTTCCTCACAGCAGAGCTTCTATTACCACTGTCTGCGCTAAATTATCGATCTCTTCTTGCTCATAAACATCATGTACAGTTGAAGTCAGAATTATTAGCCCTCCAGAATTATTAGCCCCACTGTATATTTTCACGCAATTTTTGTTTAAAGGAAAAAGCTTTCTTCAACACATTTCTAAACATAATAGTTTTAATAACTCATTTATAATAATGCATTTCTTTTATCATTGCCATGATGACAGTAAATAAAATTTGACTAGATATTTTTTAAGATGCTAGTATTCAGCTTAAAGTGACATTAACCTAGTTAAGTTACTGGGCTTTCTCACTGAAAGTGACGAGAGCGTGAAAGTAGCCAGAAGTCATTCAATTTCAATAGGAGCCGGCGGCGATAAGCGGCAGGGAGCGGTGCGGTGTGTTTTCGCCGGTCTGGGCGTCAAGGAAAGTTGAAATCAAGTCAACTTTATGGTAATGAGCTAAGATGTGGTTCGCCGGCAAGCAATTGGAAGTCCACAGCTTGAGAGTATTCCAGAGAACATTACAAAGCCAGGTTTGATTATTGTGGTTACAGGGACATACATTTAAAAAAAAGCCACTGGCGAGTTACCGATGTGCATTAATGTTATGTTCTTTTCTTTTAAAAAAAGTGGAAATCTCATGCTAACTACACTTACTGGCCACTTTATTAGGTACACCTATCCAACTGGGGTAGACAGGAGATTTGTATTGTGGATGAGCAGCTGACAAATCTGCAGCTACTGCGTAATGCAATCATCTCAATATGGAGCAAAATCTCTGAGGAATATTTCCAGTTCCTTGTTGAAAGGGGGTCCAAGCCAGTACTTTATTGTAGTATTACAGAAAGCGTTGCTGCCAGAGCGGGCAAAGCAAACTTTGATGCTCTTGCCGCCTTTGGTGTGAACATACAGTTAGAATAATTAGGCAAGTCACCTGCCACTTTATTAGGTACACCTGTCCAACTGCTCGTTAGCACAAGTTTCAGCCAATTACATGGCAGCAACTCAATGTATTTAGGCATGTAGACATAATCATGTTGTAGATGATCTGTTGCAGTTCAAAATAAGCATTAGCATGGGGAAGAAAGTTGGTTTCGCACATGCTCACCAAAATTTGACAATAAAAGATTGGAAAAATGTTGCCAGATTTGATGAGTCTCGATGTCTGCTGAGACATGAGGATGGAAGGGTCAGAATTTGGCATCCACAACATGAAAGCATGGATCCATTCTCCCTTGTATTAACAGTTCAGGCTGATGGTGGTGGTGTAATAGTGTGGGGCATATTTTCTTGGCACACTTTGGGCCCATTAGTACCAATTGAGTATCATGTCAACGCCATAGCCTTCCTGAGCATTGTTGCTGACCATGCCCATCTCTTTATCACCACAGTGTACTCCTCTTCTGATGGCTACTTCCAGCAGGATAACACACCATGTCAAAGCGTGAATCATCTCAGACTGGTTTCTTGAACATGACAATGAGTTCACTGTACTCAAATGGCCTCCACAGTCACCAGAACTCAATCCAATAGAGCACCTTTGGGATGTGGTGGAATGGGAGATTCGAGTTATGGATGAGCAAATCTGCAGCAACAGCGTTATGCTATCAAGTCAATATGGACCAAAATCTCTGAGGAATATTTCCAGTACCTTGTTGAATCAATGCCAAAATGGATTAAGGCAGTTCTGAAAGCAAGTGAGATGTACCTAATAAAGTGGCCGGTGAGTGTATAACAGTGGTTCGTTCTGTAAATAATCAAAACAGATATTGTTTAAGGGGCTAATAATATTGACCTTAAAATGATTTCTTAAAAACTGCTTTTATTCTAGCCAAAAAAATAAATAAAAAACTCTCCAGAAGAAAACAATATTATAGGAAATACTGTGAAAAATTCCTTGCTCTGTTAAACATCATTTTAGAAATATTTGATAAAGGGCTAAAAAACAAAAAGGAAGGTGAATAATTTTGACTTCAAATGTATTCTACAACAGGAGATGGCGGGACATACTGTAAATAAAGACAAATTCAGGAAATGTAGTCTTTTGGGAGACAATATGGCTAGACGGGTATATTACCTCATTAAAATGGGTCTCATGGTATTATTAGTGGCAAGGAATTAATCTTCACGCTTGCGAATTCGTCACACTCATTTCCTGACGACCTAATGACACTTTTATCATAACTCTTTATTACCGTTCCCGAACCCAAACTTGAAATTATGTAAATGCGCCGGCGTCGTTGTTGTGTTTGCTGGCTGTTTGCTCAAGCGTGAATCCAATTCCTCTCCGCGTCCTCATTAATGAATTGCTCGGTTATGGTTTGACTAACCGTCCAGAAGACCAGACGTGCAGGAAAAGGTCCAAGAATCCTCTGATTTTTTGGACACTTTGTGTAATATCCTCTTTCTTATGCACCCCCTGGATCATCAGGAATTGTCCAACACAATCACCAGGTTATGGTTCAGTCGAAGCTTAATCACAGTCTCCCGTCTCTGGCTTTAATGTTGTTCTTCACAGCCTGCTGAATAGGATCTTTTTTTTTTTTTTGTCTTACAGAGAAGGAAAGAAAAGATTGATGGAGTTGGACATCCATATTTATAGCTGATTTTGTCCTTCACGTTGGCGGAATACAGAACGCCGCTGTTGATTCTCTCAGTCCGCCGGAGATTTTGAATGCGTCAGAGCAGGTACAGTAGAGACACAAACACTCTTTATGATAATCTACTCCAGTCTCACCCCGTTTTACAGACTTCTGCCGAACCATAAACACAAGGTCTTATCCATCTATCTATCTATCCATCCATCCATCCATCCATCCATCCATCTATCTATCTATCTATCTATCTATCTATCTATCTATCTATCTATCTATCTATCTATCTATCTATCTATCTATCTATCTATCTGCATGTCTATCCATTCATCTATCTGTAAATCCATCCATCCATCTATCTATCCATCTATCCATCCATCCATCCATCCATCCATCCATCCATCCATCCATCCATCCATCAATTACATCAACTTCCAGACCATCTGCGCACCTCCAGACGTGGAGGATTTGTCTTTAGAAACAACATTTCCTTGTTCCTTCCAACATTTTGATTGTTTTTTTTTCACTAGAAACAATATGGGAACAATAAACACACACAATGAAGGATTTTCCTCACAGCAGAGCTTCTATTACCACTGTCTGTGCTAAATTATCGATCTCTTATTGCTCATAAACATCATGTACAGTTGAAGTCAGAATTATTAGCCCTCCTGAATTATTAGCCCCACTGTATATTTTCACGCAATTTTTGTTTAATGGAAAAAGCTTTCTTCAACACATTTCTAAACATAATAGCTTTAATAACTCATTTATTCCATTCATCTATCTGTAAATCCATCCATCCATCCATCCATCCATCCATCCATCCATCCATCCATCTATCTATCTATCTATCTATCTATCTATCTATCTATCTATCTATCTATCTATCTATCTATCTATCTATCTATCTATCTGCATGTTTATCTATTCATCTATCTGTAAATCTATCTATCCATCCATCTATGTTAATCCATCTATCTATCTATCCATCCATTCGTCCGTCCGTCCGTCCGTCCGTCCGTCCGTCCGTCCGTCCGTCTGTCTGTCTGTCTATCTATCTATCTATCTATCTATCTATCTATCTATCTGTCTGTCTATCTATCTGCATGTTTATCTATTCATCTATCTGTAAATCTATCTATCCATCTATCTATGTTAATCCATCTATCTATCTATCCATCCATCCATCCATCCATCCATCCATCCATCCATCCATCCATCCATCCATCCATCCATCCATCCATCCATCCATCTATCTATCTATCTATCTGCATGACTATCCATTCATCTATCTGCATGTCTATCCATTCATCTATTTATAAATCCATCCATCCATCCGTCTGTCTATCTATCTGCATGTTTATCTATTCATCTATCTGTAAATCTATCTATCCATCCATCTATGTTAATCCATCTATATATTTATCCATCCATCCATCCATCTATCTATCTATCTGCATGACTATCCATTCATCTATCTATAAATCCATCCATCCATCCATCCATCTATCTGTCTGTCTATTTATCTATCCTCTGAGAGTGTCCTTGTATAGAGGGTCTGCACTTGGAAACAAAAGCCCCGCAGCAGCACTGGGTCCAAACTCTCCACAGTAAACACAGAACATCTGTCTCCACTGGGCTCATCTGGACAGGCGTCCACCATCAGACGTGCTGCCCTCTGTTTACTCGGCCAGTGCTGAGTTTACCCAACAAACTCTGGCCAGAGGGACAGATGGAGCTGAAGGTCCAGCCGTTGTTTTCCAGTCATACAGATGGGGAGATGACCAAGAGAAAGAAAGACAAAGAGCAAGCCTCACAGAGAGAAAGAGAGAGACAAAGAGCAAGCCTGAGAGAGAGAGAGAGAGAGAGAGAGAGAGAGAGAGAGAGAGAGAGAGAGAGAGCAGGGAAAAGGACAATTGGGCCACGGGTGATCAAAAGCACTGAGTAAGCATGTAGGCGAGGCTGCGGAAGAGGAGGATTTATCACGCCATATGATTTTATGGCCACGGATGAACTCCGCGTGCAAGAATCGCACCCTTCATGCTCCATGTACCATGTGCACAGGTCCTGTTAAAACCCATAGAAGGATCACTCATAGACGCTGCTATTTTTTTACAAAGATAGCAGTGTTTACGATGGTGTTTATATGCCTTCTGTTTCTGTAACAAAACAATAGGGCTGCACATAGCACCTTAAATTAGCCATAAAAGCACCTCATTGCTTGTTTTATTGTTGCACTGGGTGTAATATATAATAAAATAATCAGTGCTGTATGTTAGACACAGGTGAAAGAACATCGTTGAGTATTATTAATGCCGTTTGCAAGCATTGCTATTATTATTGCTCATATTTACGATTAGGAAATCGAAAGTGCATAATTCACTTCATCAGTCCACTGGAACTGTGTTAAAAAGAAACCAATACAATTGTATCATAAATATACGCATAATATATTATTATTATTACTTTTACTATATAAATAATATTTATATTAATGTTATATTGTTATTTATATTATATTATGATTGTTATTATTATTCATAATGAGTACCATGAGGAAGTTTTCTACTCATTTCAGCAGCATCACCTCCTAGCTCCTTGTTTGATAATTTACTGGAGAGGCCAAAAATTTGGAAAGGGATTATATCATCACTCTACTATAAAATGATGGCAGATTATTTCAGATGAGGATTGGTAATCAGTCTTATGCAGAACTCACAAGTCTTCTGTCTGTGCAAGACATGGACTTTTGCAGTGCAAAATTGTGCATCATGTAAACTGGACAACCCTAAAGCTCTTAAAGCACTTTCAGCATATAGATCCTGCTTCTAATCACTGTAATTCCACTTATGCACATGTTTTGGTCTTGTATAAAGCTTAACAGCTTTTGGTACACAATTTTTAAAAACTATATCTGTTTTTTGGGGGGGCAAAGAAAAAAGGCACAGTATCAGGATCGGATTTGTGTAGCACAATACTCAGAATATTGGTATCGAGATGGGATCGGTTCCAGAAAAATGGTATCAGTGCATTCCTAATACTATCTATACTTTTTGATATATAATTATTTTGATTTCCGGGTTTTGTTTTGTTTTTTTGCTTGTTTTTTTACTGTAATTTGCCATAAAAATCATAAATAAAATTATTTTTAAAAAATCATAATAATCAAATGAGCTAAATCCGACTTTACAGCTAATGCTAAGCTGGATATCATGGAAGACAGTGCAAGATCATCATATATGTAATATCAACTAGATTTTACATTATGTTCACATTCTGGAACTAACATATATTTCATTCTCATGCATTTAAATGCGGCATTTTCTTGCAATCTATACACAGGTATAAATGACAACATAATGATTAATGTCTGGCCTCATTGTACTCCCTGAAAACATAAAAAAAAGAACTAAAGTCATTGAATTGGCCTCTTTTCTCTCTCCCTCTTCCTCCCCTGTGATTTGTCTCTCTTTCCTTCTTTACTTCTCTTAATCTTCCTCTCTCTCTCCTGCAGACACTCAATTCAAAACCCACAGGTACTTGTGAGCTCCGGGGCTCATGAAAGCTCTGTTCCCCTTCCTCTGCAGGTCGGGAGGTCAGTCCACCTGAGACGTCCTCCTCTCTGACTTTTTCACAGCATAATGGGGAAGCGAGGGATGGCGAGCAGCACAGAGCAACTGTCTCCCCCGACTAGTTTAATTGGATACCCATGACATCGGTGCGAGCGCATGCTTAACTGAAAGACCCGGGCCAGACGGTCGGTTTAGGACTGAATAATTGACTTCATTTTAAAAAATGGAGTCTCTCCAAAAAAATCCTCCGCCTTTAAAACGGAGGTGATCATTATTTTTGAGCTAAAGGTCTTTTCAGATGTCTCTCGACACCTTTTTCGAGACCTGACTTGAATTTCTGTATTCGTTTGTCTTCTTGATGCTCGAATTTAGTGGTAGCTAGGGCAGAACAATATATATTTTTAACATCAGTATCACAATGTACAGTCAGAATTATAGTTGACTAGATACAATAGTTTATAATTGCAAATTTTAACCATAATGTAGTCAAAAAGTGTTTCCATTTATATGCATTTTAAGACCTGTGTCAGCTAAGAATTTCAAAAGAGTTTAAAAGCACAATAAATTATAATGTTTAAAGCAGTTTTTCAACACAGACTCATTAGAAATATGTGCCCAGGGCTACATTTTTGAGAAATGAGCAATAGGGGTACATAATGACTGCATTTTGTGTGCAAAACCCAAGGTAAACCAGTGTGAAATGGATGTAAAACCATGCAGACAATATGGCTTTTGTCTTCTAGTTTACTCTTGAAAACACTATTGGTTGGGTTTAAGGAAGGGGGTGTGGGTCAGTTCATATCAAGCTGATATATTATGCATGATGACAAGCCAACCAGATTATCTCATAAACGCATATAAGGATGTTGAGATCAGCAGTAATGTATACAGCATGGCGGATTTACAAGAAATGGCACATATTATAAAACATTCCCCAGTAATTGATTACTATTTGAAATAGTCATTGTGGACACAGCCGCCTCTAGTGGATTTCGGAAAACAAAAACTGCAAAAAAGTAGGGACTAGTAGATATTTTGCGGTTCTCAAAAATGTACCCCTGGGCACATATCGGCAACTGAAAGACCCGGGCCAGACGGTTTGTTTAGGGCTGAATAATGGACTTCATTTAAAAAAAAAATGGAGTCCAATTTTAGCGGTAGCTATACGGAAGCACAATATATCTTTTTAGCATCGATATCGCAATGTACACGAATACAATAGTCATATTACGTCATGTGCAATGTCTAGTCAGGATTACAGTTGACCAGACACAATAGTTTATCATTATATTAATACACAGCACTCTTAAGTGGAACAGTACAAATTTCTTAGTTCTCAAAAATGTAACCCTAGGCACATATCTCAAGTGAACCTGGGTTGATTTTTTTTATTATTTAAATAAATATAATAATTTAAATAAATAATTTTATATAAATGATATACAAAATAATTTGAAAATAATATTGCATAATAATACTTTTTTATATTTAATTTTATATTTAATTAATTTATACAACAAAGAATATATATATGTGATATTTTAAGTTTTGTGTCTGAAAACTATACAATTCCTCAGAAAACCAGGAAAGCACTCTTTATTTCAATTGTATCTTTGTTTTATTGTATTTTTCTTTGATAGTAACTGGATTTTTTTCATGCAGATGCAATGTCCCACAGAATCATTACAATCGAACTTGATCTAACATTATGAATTATTTCCAAATAGAGAAATCAAGTCATCTGGTGAAATATTTATACCTCAAAATATATACAAGAAAAAACAAATATTGCAATATTGTGCAGCCCTTGTTGGTAGCCTAATTCCTATAAACCAAAATGTTGCAAACCAGAATCTCTGCTGTTTGAAAGGCCAGTGAGGTAATACAATGACCATAATTCACTCTCTGAATCGACAGGTCAATTGCTTTAAAAAAATCAGGCTCAATTTGAGCTGTTGGCCGGCCAGGGCTGAAGCAAGACGCTGCATTGAGCTATGTGCTAATGTGTGTTAATACACTAAAAGCCCTTTTTGTCTGTCTGGACCTGCAAAACCGCTGGCAGTAAATCATCACATGTGTCAGTTTCAGACCAAGCTCCGTGTCAGCCCACTGGATCTTGATGAAATTAGTTGTCAAGTCTAATTGTACAGGTCTTACAGAGTAAGGTATGGTGAGAAATACACCCCGTCAGCATTAAAATGAGAAATATTCTGGGTTAAATGCAAGTTAAGCTCTATCGACAGCCTTAGAGGATGAAAATCATATCTCACAAGGCCTGATAATGAAGGTCTGTGGGGCTAATAGAAAGTTTTATTACAAGTGTGTTACCGTAAACAGGATTTTACTTTAATTCTTTTCTGTGGTAATTGCCACAGATGCTGTCAATAGAGCTTAACTTGCATTTAACCTGGAGTATTCCTTAAATAGATGCTGTTGATTCCTTTATTTCTCAGTTTGTTTCAGTACAGTGCTTTTATTTCCATCTCCACTGTCAGAAGTACCAAAAACAGCCAACAGAGTCACTTTTTGGGATCCTTTTATAAAAGTATATAGCACAACAAGAAGGTCGCTGGTTCGAGTCCTGGCTGTGTCAGCTCGCATTTCTGTGTGGAGTTTGCATGTTCTCTCCGTGTTGGTGTGGGTTTCCTCCGGGTGCTCCGGTTTCCCCCACAATTACAAAGACATGCGCTATAGGTGAATTGATTAACTATATTGGCCATAGTATATGTGTGTGAATGAGAGTGTATGGATGTTTCCCTGTACTGGCTTGCAGCTGGAAGGGCATACGCTGTGTAAAACATATGCTGGATAAGTTGGCAGTTTGTTAGGCTGCAGTGACCCCTGATGAATAAAGGGATTAAGCTGAAGGAAAATGAATGAATGAACTAGTACAATAGTATGGTGCCCAAATGATGAAGCTACTGTAGACTCGCTGCTGAAAGCTGATTGGTTTACAGAGTAGCATGTCCTCTATTGTTGTTGATGAGGGTGTTCACATTGAGTCTAAATTAGTGGAAAACATGAGGGGTGCCGTTTCCTCTCTATTTGTGCACATTTGCCATGAATCTACATTTGAATCAATGAATATGAGCCCACGTAACCCATACCAAATCTTACTGTGCTATACCAAAGTCCCTTTAAGGAAAGTCATTTCACTCAGAGGCCATCTTTGAAGCGCCTCTTGGGCAGTATGCTCAGGCATTCGGTCTAAATGGGGAAACATCAAATTCAATGTTTGAAATCACCAATAAAATTAAACAACAACAACTGTCTCATAAGTTTCATTTCTCAACGTCAAAATCAAACAAAATCAGCTTTTTTTCAGGTTGCCAGAGCTAATGTGTATGCGTAGGTTCATTTGTAGGTTATCGATCCCTTCCAACATAAGATAGGAAAGTGTGCAATATTTAATCTTACAAGAACTCTTAAAGATTTAATTAGTTTTTATTGATAATTAACAGATGTTTGTTCACAACTTTTTATTGAAAATTATAAATTTGACTTATAATGCATTTAATAGTCTAAACATATTTTGTTTGCTTGATTTTATGCAAGTACCGTTTCTTCCATTTTTCAATACTGTTTAGGCTTTTTTTACATTACCTCTGGCTATAACCACAAACATTTATGTTAGGATTACTTTAAGATAATTAAATGCCCAACAAACTACAAAATAAACACAAAGACATTTGTACAGTTTCTTGTCTACTTGGAATGTTGTGCTCCTTCAATGTAGTACACTGTACAAAAGCATCCTTAAATTTGTATTTTTACATGTTTATTTATGCTTTTGAATTGCATTATGGGACCTTGATATTCATTTCAACAACTTTTAACCTTGAAAAGTTTGAAAAGGTGACTTATATGAACATTTTTAATATTTTAAAGCAGTGGTCACCAAACTTGTTCCTGGAGGGCCGGTGTCCTGCAGATTTTAGCTCCAACCCTCATCAAATACACCTGAACAAGCATAATCAAGGTCTTACTAGGTATACTAGAAACACCCAGGCAGGTGTGTTTAGGCAAGTAGGAGCTGAACCCTGCAGGGATACCAGCCCCCCAGGACCGAGATTGGTGACACCTGGTTTAAAGTTATATATTGTCTAGGTTGATGTTGTATATTATGCTACAAAAACCTTGTAATAAACTGCCAGTACATGTTCTGTTATTTTACACACTTAAGTCTCATAATATTATTACGTCAACACTTTATTTAAATGGTCCCTTTGAGTATTAGTAGACTGTCTGCTTAATATCTGTTGATACTGCTACTAAACATACATTTAACTGGCTATAAGAAACTTAAGTACATGTAAACTTACACTAAACCAATCCTAACCTAACAGTCCACTTATAATTTAATGGGACTTAGTTGGCATGTAGATGCAATGTAACTTAAATTCAACAAACGGACCATCAAAATAAAGTGTGACCATTTTTAAAAAATATATTATTTTATTATTACAAAAATGACAATAAGTCACTTTTTTAAACTGTAGAGTTGAATTTTCAACATCAAAGAAGTCGATTGAGCCGAGATCAAGCACCCATAAAGCAATTCACAACCATAAATACAAAAGAATACTTGTGAATCACAAAATAGGGAAACTGCTTATTAATTAACATTTTTACAGTGTACAACCCTTTGGATTGAGGTGGAAATTTTATCAGATTATTTTTTCCCAAATTAAAACAAACATTAACGAGAGATGTTAGAAACTTAAAATGTCTTCGGCATTCACAACAAAACCTCTGTCAAAGTTAACCTACGCTTGCTTGTTTAACTGTTTCAAAGTACTGTCATTCCTCTACTGTAATAACCAGAACAACCCGAAATGTGATAATACCTGACTATCAATACCCGAAATTCATTCCATCCAGAGTGGACCTCAGGGAACGCGTGAATGACAAATGTGCCGCCAGCAGAAACGTCTTCATCAGTATTGAAATGCTCAGAACAGGGATTCATTACGGGTTCCTGATGCTTCTGGATCTACAGTCGAGTGCCGACATAAGGCCAGCGCTAGACAATCGATCCCTCTCTGCCATCAATTTTGCTACTTATTCTGGCCCTCGACACAGGGATTATTCTTTTGGGCCGAACCCCAAAGTGGCCCACTGACTGATGGGAAATCAATAGGGAAGGGCCGAATTCTCCAAAGCGCGGCGGGAAGAGACGGGACTTGGTACGGTGATGTCAGAGATTGGGAGAGAAACGCTCAACAGCGGAGAAATAAAGATGTTGATAAGAGTGTGACGGAGCGAGAAGTGTGAAAGAGATGGGAGAGACTATTCACACACACATAAGCCTATCTGAGAGTTAACCACAGGATGAAAAAAAAAATAAAAATGAAGTCTTTATAGTAGGTCTCGATTGTTTCTTCTAATAAGATTAAAGGTGCATTCAAAGATTTTCTTACTCATTCACAAATGATCAACACAAAGAATGAGATGAAGTCATATTGTTATTCTTAAAGGGACAGTTCACTAAAATAAAACGATTTACTCCTCTTCAGTTTGTTAAATACAAAAAAATATATTTTGAAGAATGTTGGGAAAACTGGTAACCATTGGCATCCATTAGTTGAAAAAACAAATACTTTGGGTGAACTACCCCTTTAATTTATCGTTTACACACCCTTTAATTGTTTCAACCAAGAGTAGATATTTTGGAAAACTGATTGAAACCTGTAACCATTGATCTCCATAGTAGGACAAATACCATGAAAGTCAATAGTTACAAGTTTTCAGAGAATGAGATGAAGTCATTTGGGCAGTCTTAAAAGGATAGTTCTCCCGAATAGAATTATTTACTCCTCTTTATTTGAATCTAAACTTTTATGAGTTTTTTTTTTTTTTGACCACAAAAGAAGATATTTTGAAGAGAGTTGGAAAAACTGGTAACCATTGACATCTATTAGTAGAAAAAACAAATACTACAGAAGTGAATGGCAAGTAATTGATTGCTGTATTTTCATTTTTGGGTGAACTATCCCTTTAATTCATCATGTACACAACCTCTAATTGTTTCGACCAAAAGTAGATATTTTAAAAAGTTATAAGTTAAAACCTGTAACAATTGACTAGTAGGACAAATACCATAAAAGTCAATGAGATTAAGTCATATTGGTAGTCTTAAAGGGATAGTTCTCTCAAATAGAAATATTTACTCCTCATCATTTGAATCCAAACCTTTAGTTGAAAAAAAGAAATACTACAGAAGTCAATGTCAACATTTTTCTAAATATCTTTTTTGGTGTTCAACAGAAGAAACTCAACATCTTTGTGATAAGTGAATGTTGAGTAAACAATGAATGTATTTTCATTTTTGAGCGAACAATCCCTTTAATTCATCATTTACACACTCTGTACTTGTTTCAAGGAAAATGTTAAAAACTGAAAACCATTGACATAGATTTGTCATTGTTACCGATTTCCAACATTTTTTAAAATATCTTCCTTGAAACTCATGTTTGTGACAAGTGAATGGTGAGTAAACGACTGTATTTTCATTTTACCCCTTTAAATAATCATTTACATGTACCCTGTACTTGTTTCAAACAAAAGAAGATAATTTGAAAAATGGTGGAAACCTGTAACCATTGACTTCCATAGTAGGTGAAAACTATAGATGCTCTGATTTTTCGGCTGGAGATCGGTATCGGCCGAAGATTTTCATTTGATAACTCGATTGGTACTCACTGATCTGGCCAATCTTATGAACCGATCGCATATGTTTGTCTATGAGTTGACAAGCAGAGGAGAACCACGTGCGTACTCGTATATTATACATCAGCAGTGCCACAACACCTGAGGAGGCAAATGATGTTTGATCTCCATTTAAGAATCATATTTAGAAGAAAAATGTGCTTCATGCATTATAAAGCTTGAAGCATCAGTATTGGTACTCTGTATCTGCCGATAACCCTGACAAGGAATCGGTACTCAGTATCAGCTAAAAAAAATCCTGATCGGAACTCTTAATATGAACATATAACTTCATTTTAATTAATTTTATTTACTTTTTTTTTTTTTTTGCATGCGTCTGCACAAGAAAGACTTACATTCATTTAATTACAGTGGCATAAGCCTGAAATGATGATAGTAGTTTCAATATTGAGTAAATAATAATTTTAGACAAGAAACAAAACCAAGTCTCCTCTGAATAATAAAACTTTGGTAATGCAAAAATGAACTATGATCAAAACACAAGTTTCAGTACTCACACACACACACACACACTGAAATGTGCGTGTAGTTAAGACATGTCACGCAGCCCTTGTCTTTGTCTTCTGTCTACTTATTGATCTCTACGTCTCTGAGGGATTCCAGATGATCACTGAGTCGTCAGAGAGGAATAAAAAGCTATTAGACAAATAAATAGGCGGTATAAATAAGTAATGCTTTGCTTGAAAAACGGGTGATGCTAGCATGCGCTAAGACGCGTAACCTTGACTCTGTGACACGTGCGGCGTCAGCGGATTCACCGTCAGGGTGAAGACGGCCTGCCCTTTACCTCACAACAGCTGTGGAGGTCTACACACACACACACACACACACACACCCCCACACACACACCCCCACACACACACCCCCACACACACACCCCCACACACACACACACCCCCACACACACACACCCCCACACACACACACACACACACACACACACACACACACACACACACACACACACACACACACACACACACACACACACACACACACACACACACACACACACACACACACACACACACACACACACACACACACACACACACACACACACAGATAGTGAGAGTGGGAGAGAGAGAGAGAAACCAAATCTAAAATGCCACACTGGCTTACAGTTCCAATTAAAGCAGCATAGTCTGGTCATGTGACTGAGCTGAATATTACATCTCAGCAAAAGACTAATAACTCGCTGGCTCTCAGCGCTTCAGAAATGACAATAATAAAGAATAGTTGAATGGAGACATTTTCACACAAGCCAGGTTTGAAGGGAAGGCAAGAGCTTTCAGTTAATAATGGCTTAGAACAAATAATGAAAAATAAATTACATCATCTTTTATTCAGACCTGTACAATATTTTTAAAATACTGCTGCTCTATGTATTGTGAGCGGTTATACCAGCAGAGGCAAAAATGTGGCCAGTGCAGAGATAATATGAGCAAACTAAGGCTATTATTAGACTTTAGAAGGAAGGATAACATTTCAAATCATGTTTGAATAATCACGTTTGAAGTTTAAATAAACGGTATTAAATTCTATTAGACTCACAAAGTGTATTTGTTGCCAAAGACAAACCTTGCAAGCTCACAAAGCCTTATATTGTTTAGTGAATTTATTCATCTGCCATTATGGAAAGACTATTTGGCAGTTCTCAGATTCTCTGGGTTTATGATTTGTACTTCTGTAAGTACAATGTTATTTTTGTTTTATACTATATTTTGTTTTTAATTATTAGACATTTATTAAATAAAACAAATATTAATATTGGCACAGTGGGTAGAGCTGTCACTTTACAGCAAGAAGGTTGCTGGTTTGAGCCTCGGCTGGGTCAGTTGGCATTTCTGTGTGGGGTTCTCCCTGTGTTCACGTGAGTTACCTTCAGGTGCTCCGGTTTCCCCCCACAGTACAAAGACATGCGCTATAGGTGAATTGGGTAAGCTAAATTATGCGTAGTGTGTGTGTAAATGAGTGTGTATGGATGTTTCCCAATGATGGGTGGCAGCTGGAAGGGCATCTGCTGCGTAAAACATATGCTGGATAAGTTGGTGGTTCATTTCACTGGGGTGACCCCAGATTAATAAAGGAACTAAGCCGGAAAGAAAATGAATGAATGAATGAAATATTAATATTTTATACAAACCCAGGCCTAAAGAATCCAGTAAATCCAGAAAAATAATGTATGCTAAAAAAAAGAAAAGAAAAGAATGAAAGCGAGTAAAAAAAGAAAACAAGAAATAGAAAGAAAGTAGGAAAATAATTATTAAATGCATGAAAGAAAGACGATGGATAAAAATGAAAGCAGAAAAAGAAACAACGGAAATAATTATGAGAAAGAAAGAAGATATAATTTGTGACGTTGAGAATAACTTTAAAAAATAATTATACAGTATATTTATATATGTATACAACGATAGGGAAAAGTGCAGCTTGGACATTTATCTAAATATCTCATGTTATGTTGCAAAGAAAAAAATACAGTGATCCAGATTTAAAACAACATGAGAATAGAAACTGCAATTGAGTCTCCCTTTATCTGACAATAGAGTCTGTATTTTGTCTTGTGGACAGTGTTAAGTGCCGTCCACTCTCAGTTGTCATTTGGACGGTACGGGCTGATCCTCCTCTGTTCACTATCTGATCTACGCCAAGGACAGATGAAGTGATTCCTCCAGACCTTTGTGGGTTCGGCTAAAAACAGACAGAGAGAAGCTTCTGCCAAAGAGGAGTGTGTCACCGCAAGTTTGCTGCATAACACCTGTGTGTGTGTGTGCGTGTGTGTGTGTGTGTGTGTGTGTGTGTGTGTGTGTGCGTGTGTGTGCGTGTGTGTGTGCGTGTGTGTGTGTGTGTGTGTGTGTGTAGCTGGACAGGATGACACCCTGGATGACACCCTGGTGACAGTGTGATTAATGATCAGAAACACAAAAGACCGTGGCTCTCCACTTGATAAGAGACCCCTCCCCGTCCCACCATCCACACCGCCGACCCACAATCCATACCGATCGAAGCTCCGCTTGGGCTGAAAGATCCAGCGTGCCGATCAATGGCTGACCCTCCTACAGTTGATCTGATACTGCAGCAGGAGGACAGACAGAGCCTTCATACGCTACACAACACCATCCTGCACACAGATCTCCATGTGAGACTCTAGACTGGAATGATATTGCATGCTGAAGAGCAAAATCAAAAACTAGATCAGACGAAAAATACAAAGCAACTGAAAACTGAATAGAAATGTATAAACTACACTAATTCATATTTAATAATTCAGAAATTATTTCTGTATATTTACAGCAAATATTTAAAAAGAAAGAAAGAAAGAAAGATAGAAAGAAAGAAAGAAAGAAAGAAAGAAAGAAAGAAAGCATTAAAGGAAGAAAGGATGGATGGAAATCAATTCATTAAAGGAAGAAAGGAAGGAAGAATGGATGGATGGAAAGATGGATATAATTTAAAAAAGAAAGAAAGAAAAAGATAGAAAGGATGGATGGATGCAAATGAATTTAAGAAAGAAATGATGGATGAATGGAAATGGATCTAAGGAAGGAAGGATGAATGGACAGATGGATGGAGAAGGAAAGAAAGAATAAATGAAAAGAGTAAAAGAAAGAATGAAAGAAAGAAATGCACATGCCTGAAATAAAGAAAAAAAACTAAAAGAAAAACATGAATGAAAGAAAGAAAAAACAAAAGAAAGAAATTAAGGAATGAAAAAAAGAAAGATAGAAAGAGTTTACAAGAAACAAAGAACAAACTAAATAAAGTGAACGAATAAATGAATAAAAATGAAAGAAAAGCTGTACACACCCAAAATAAAGAAAGAACAAACAAAAAATGAATGAAAAGGAAAGGAAGAACAAACGAAAAGAATGAATTTAAAAAATGATGGAAAGAAAGGGGGAAAAGAGAAAGAAAGAAAGACAGGAAGACAGAAAGATAGTAAGACAGGAACACACATGCATGAAATGAGAAAAAAGAGGAAATGAAAAGAAATGAATGAATTAAAGAATTAATAAATGAAAGAAAGAAAGAAATGCACACGCAAAGAAAAAGAAAGAAGGACAGAAAATTAAGAAAGAAAATGAAAGAGAACAAACGTAAATAAAGAAAGAGAAAGAAAGAAAATTAAGAAAAAAAGAAAGAGAAATGAAAAAGAGAGAAAGAAAAGCACGCAAGAAAGAAAGTTAGTTTTGTTTGTTTGGGATTTGTATACAAGTGTAAATGGTGCAGCTTGAACATTCAGCTAAATATCTTATGCTCCAAAGTAAAAAAAAAAGTTATAATAAAAACAGTTAAGCAGACGTAAAAACTGCATTCCTGTATATTCAATCCAAAAACTTAACTAAATATTTTATTCAAAATTACTTAATTATATTACATAATTTTAAAATGGATAAATATTTGCAATTACTGGTTTATAAATATATATGTTATATGCCTACATATATCTGTCTCTAAAGCTGCTGTAAATAATTTACGGTAAAACATCAAACTGATTTGTAAAGTACATTTGAACACTGTAATAAAATAAAAACAAATCTAGACCTAACATAACATTTCATAGGGTTTTACAATACTTGGCTATCCTTAATAAACAGGTGTAGTGTATGTGTAGACATGTTAGATTGTTTACAATGCATATGCCTGTATACTGAGTGCAAAACTGTCCACTGAACACAGAGGAATATCTAAAAATAAATCAATTAAAAAATAAAAAACAGCAGAGGCCAGTGTGAAATGCAATATGGTTTAGTGCTGTTCGCCTTTGTAGAACGCCTACAAAAATCTTAACAGGTGAAACCAGTCAACCAAAACAGTCTTCCAGATAAACAACTGCCTTACAGCTTTCCCATTTGTGTTCCTTTAAAGGGATAGTTCACCCAAAATGCTTCCTCAATGTTCTACTGAAGAACAACATTCACCTATTGTAAACAGCCTGAAGGGTCTTCTTTCCCTTTAAGAAGCCTGTATACAGCAAATCATCATCTCATACTAGACTCCATCATCCTAAGCCCCACATATGCTGCTTGTTTCAGCAGGATACACACATATATATTTTTATCTGAGCTGTAAAGGGTTTTTCGGTGTGTAGGCTGTGCTGGGAGACTCTCAGTAGAGCGTGCATTATTGAGCATTACTCATCATACAGTCACACTAAAGATTCTCTGCCTCATTAGTGAACGAATGCTCGAGCCATCAGCTCAGTCAGGTGCTATTTCAGCAGAATCAATCATCGTATCGGTTAACAAACGTGAACTAATTCCCCTGTCATCTCATAAAGCAAGCCATATACATGCTGCTGGAGGTTTGTAAGAGATCACAAATTGTTTAATGGTGCAAAAATGATGGGTTTCATTTACTTATGTGCTTTTTAAAAACGTGTTCATGGAAGTTTAAATGTGCACGTAAATATAAATAATCAAATATGTAAGGGATAATCAATGGTTTGCTGTGCATTAAAGAAGTTTATTGCATGTCGGTCTGGAATACATGATCCTCATTGGTCTGTTGCAACATTCTAAAGTATGGTATTCCCAGATAACAACCTCTAAATAACACTGATTCGTCCAAACACTTTGAATCACCTGGATCAGTAAATACGTTCAAATCCAAATACTTACATCCACTTTCATATGTATCTGCTTGTCTGTCACTGCACGATTTTTTACTGTTTGGCGCTATATTTGAATGAATATTACATAGGTAAGTACACTACCTGATTAAAGTTTTGTCATCGATCCCAGTAAGTGCAACAAATAACAACTTGACTTCTAGTTGATCATTTGGGAAAAGTAGCAGAAGGTAATTTTTTTTTCCCATAAACTGCATCCCATTCATCAGACAGTCTGCAGAAGACCTATTGGAACCCACATAGACCCACGATTTTCACAGAAATCAGTCAAGTTTGGTGACGGAAAAATCATGGTTTGATCTGCAGAATGGATGGCAACATCAACAGCCTGAGATAAAGACATTTGTGTTGCCACATCAAAGATCCTAAAAGTAAAGAAGGTCAAAGTGCTCCTGGATTGGCTGGCCAAGTCACCAAGAGATTACTGAGCATGTCTGAGGTAAGATGCAGGAGGAGGCATTGAAGATGAATCCAAAGAATCTTGATGAACTCTGGGAGTCCTGCAAGAACTTATTCACAACAAACAAAGGCCTAGTTTGATGACTCCATGAATCATGAGAGTTATGGTCTTTATTACATCTTTAGGCCGGCTCACACTGACATTTTTTATAATCCTAAACAATTTATGCATGTCAGACTGCACGAACATGGCTCCTATGTCACACTGTAAGACCTCAGCTGTCAAAGTCAAACTGAACGACAATGAAGACGCGCCAAACATGACAGAAAACACCCCTGGAGGTTGACGTTATTATACTGCATTCTTAAATGATTCCTCACGGCAAACGCAAACAATCTGTGGCGGCAATTTTGCACACAGCGTGTCTCAATAATAAAACCAGGAAGGAAAAAACAGTTCTGAATTGTGGCATGGATTGCGTCATCAAATTCTGAGCTGCTATTGGATCTTGGATTAACGCTCATGGCAGCCGTTGTCACACTGCAGGAAAGTGTCTGAAATCTTCTGACACTGTCAGAACTTCATCGGAAGAAAAATCTGATCACAACGGGAACCAAGCGGCTGACAACAATCAAAGATCACAGATTTAACCTAGGAATTCAGGAATGTTTTAGCATTTCCCAAATTGGTCTCAGATGACAAAATCATGGCTGAAATCTCAGTGTGAGCATGGCTTTACAGGACCCCTGCAGAGATTATGCATATTATGGATAAGCTTAAGTATTCAATGCTTCTTAAAATGCTAGTATGAAGCAGAGAAAAGCTGAAAGCTGTTGAAGATGAAACCATAAATCGCTGTTTACTTTGTCTTGGTCTGCAAACTCCCACTCGCAACCAAACACACGCGAGAAGTCACATGAAAACAACAAGATGTCACATAGTATATCTTTTGTTATTAACTACATGAGAAAGAAGCCTTTAGTGAGGTAGAAAATGTGCTTATTTTGCTCACCTGACTTTTGAATAGAATTTGAAATTTCTCCTCAAACAGACACGGGTGCTCCTGCCAAATCTACAATAGATTTTCAACCATTTCTTGGGTCCAAATAGACCAACAAGAAGCCCTTTGATCGTTCCCCCAACCTCCCGCTGGCCTGCAGTTATCCTTACTAGTGAATGCTGCTTTCTCATTGGCTGTAAGTAATCGCCGATGTTATTATCAATCAAAACACGTTTCACACGCCATGATTTGAATTGCCGACAAACCAAGATTTTTAACATGCCAAATATCTTATGGGTGTCGGGACTCATTGGCGATTTTCTCAGATTGTGTCTTTGATAGTTCCTACTATATGATTATCACTCAAATGAACAAGCACCGATTTGCCTGTGATTTCAGGCATTTGTCTGTGATTTTTCAAAACCTGTCGGCGAGTCAAAAATCGGGGCTAAAATCATGCAGTCTAAACTCGGCATAATGAAACACAAAATGTTAAAGTCTCTTTGGGTTTTCCGTGTTTTCTGAAAAACAAACACCCTCTATTTCTGGTTTGAATGTCATTAGCATGAACACACTTCATCTAAATGGGTTACTTCTCTGGATTTGAACATTCTTTGAAACATTTGGGATAATGTAAATACACGAGCAGTAAAAAATACACAGGGGGCTAATAATTCAGGAATTTGGGACTTCAACTGTACATAACAGTGCTCTAGTGTGTAACAAATATGGCCGACCAGACACATGCTTTTATTTCACACCCGAGCCAACCTTGCCCAGAGAAGACTCGAAACCTGATTCCAGGGTATTTACGACCCAAAAGGAATGTGCCATGCAGCACTGAACAAAGAACGGTTCAGGACTCTTTAAGCTGCTTGTTTAAGACTGATGTTTTCATATGAACTTTACTCTCTTTATGTTTAATCATGTGTTTTGCAACATTTCCCTTGCTCCTGTACCAATATCTTAGTTTAATTTCTTTGTATACAATGTTTGACTCCACCAAAGCCAAACGAACTCATAAGCGGTTCAAGTTTGGACTTTTCCTAAAGCTTACTTGCTGTACTAATTGATCGTTGACAATTTATTTTAATATGAGTGCAACATGTTAACATTAAGAGACTTTAACATTTCTGTCCCGATTTACATAAAATTTGCCTATGCAAATAGACAAAGAGCCGTAAACTTATTATTCCAGGAAGTTAGCTTCTAATTGGTCACTTTCCATGGAGGGTGGATCCGAACCCGCCCTATAAAGCTTAGGACCAAAGCTCTCTCTCTCTCTCTCTCTCCTGGCTCCAAAGCAACCCCCTCTCTGCTCTGAAACACGCTTTTGAAACTTTTCTTCAACGTTAGAATTATAACCTTGAGCTAATTTACTACAGTAATAATGGTGTGGATATGCGAGCACTTTAATCTACATTATAATTTGTTACAGATTATTGATGTAGATATGCGCGCAAGTTAATCTACATTATTATTATAATTTGCTACATGTTTATTGGTGGAGAATAAACAAAGCATTAAATATGTATTTTTACAAGTGGATATTTTAATGAAAAATCCAAACATAATGAGCCTTTAAGACCACACACTGACACCATCAGCCAAATAAACTTGAATTTTGAGTTTCACAGTGACTTTAAATCAAAGAAACACAACTGCACATACACAGAAGCAACCATAATCAGCCAAAGTGAAAGTGTATGTTTGGTTGTGTGCGAGCAGATGACCTGTGTTATCTCTCTATCTCAGCGTGTGTGTGTGTGAGACTGCAGCCGTCACTGAGATGACAGCGTGACATTAATGTGAAGGACAGATAGAAGCACGAGGAGCCTGTCTGATACTGACACATGGGTGACACTTCACACACACCTCTCACATGCCATATTTACCGCCTCAAAGTCACAAGCGTCACTCCCATTCAAACTGACAAGCCGAGATTGATGAGCCGAGAGGATTTTCAATACAGCTTCGGAGTTAAGTTACAAAATTGATGTAAAGTTAGAGATTTCGTTTGTGACTGCATCAAATTAGCATAATAAATGCAAGTATCATTTCTTGATCATTCTAATGCGTTTCATTCATTTATTCTCTTTTTGGCTTAGCACAGAAATGCCAACTAGTCCAGCCAGAGTCAAACCAGCAATCTTCTTCCTCTGAGGTGACAGAGCTAAGCACAGAGCCGCCAGTTTTGATAATACTAACAGTTAAATTTATGGATAATAAAAATGACACAGCTTTCCAGAGGATCAAATGTCTAGACTGACGTAGCAATGTAATAAATCAGATGATTGAATTACATTAAATTGATAATAGATCAAATATAACTGTTTAAACTGTTTACTGTTAAAGTACTTCTGATGAAATATATGCAGAGAGAATCGGATTAAGAAATGTTACGTTCCCTTCAACTCTGTCTAGGGGGACATGGGTACGCAACAGAATGTTACTGGAGTTTTGTGTGTGTGTGTGTGTGTTAGCACTGAGGTCCTATGAGACACCTCTCAAAGGACTAAACAAAAGAAATAATGCAACCTGAATGAAAATTAACAAAATATTTATTAAAGGATTAAGGGAGGCTTTCAAAAAATACTTCAAGAGGGGGTTCAAGCCAAAACAACAAACAAACATCCTCTAACTGAGAGAAAGGGAAGAACTAAATAATCTATAAAAGAAAATAAAAGAAAAATCATCAAAAATACTCTCACTCCCTTACTAACATAAACAGGAGAAAACTGTTTACAAATAGGAAAATGGCATCCCCTCTCTACTAACCCAATCCCTGATTAACAAAGAGTAAAGAGTGGTTAAAGTAGTATTGAAAACATAAACTTACAATCAAAAAGATGTATGAGATGGTCAACAGCATCAACAGAACTTAAACAAATTAAAGCTCCTAATCAACAAATAATGCTTAAAGGATTAAACAAAGAATATTGTTAAAGTCTCACAAAAAAGAGCCTCCACACACACAGACACACACAAAAACACACTGTTCCATTGGAGACAAGCTGCTTAAATGCCCACGACTTTACTCGTCCTCCAATCACTGAATGGGTCATTAGTGGCAGCAGGTGACGTTCATCATCACCTATTAGGGCAGGGGTCACCAATCTCGGTCCTGGAGGGCCGGTGTCCCTGCAGGGTTTAGCTCCAACTTGCCTCAACACACCTGTCTGGATGTTTCAAGTATACCTAGCAAGACCTTGATTAGCTTGTTCAGGTGTGTTTGATTAGGATTGGAGCTAAAATGTGTAGGACACCGGCCCTCCAGGAACAAGTTTGGTGACCACTGTATTAGGGTGTAGCAGAGAAAGAAAGAAAGAAAATCCAAAACAGAAACAAATACGTCCTGGGACGTAACAGAAACCTTTAAAATTAGATGGCTGTTTTGTTGCGTTTCAACTATGCAGTAAAGATGACACTCAATACAATTCTTGACATGTTGCGTATGTGTGTTTTCATCAGATCTCAAGCCTCATTACAGTACAGTATGTCTAACCTGCGCTGAATCTCCTGTCTCTGATCTGAGTTTTCTGTCTTTCAGTCTGATTCGGAATGCAGACCAATAACCTTTCAGCCCTGTTCTGTGTCTGTCAGCACTGCTGTAAAGTCAATGTCATCCTCAAGCTCAAATCATGAGGTGTGTTTTAAAAAGGCTATGAAACAGAGCCGATCGATATATAGCTAAAGATATGTCTCAGTATTTATGTTTTTGTTCTGTACGTTTTTTCCTAGTCAGGAGGAGGCTTATCTGTAATACCATTAGAAGAAAATTGAAAGTCACCATGAAAAAACTTGCCTCTATTTTTAAATGATTTATTCATGCACAACTTTTTTTTCTCTCTCTCTTATCTTAATGGTGTACCCACAAAATACATAAAGCAATAACATCTCAAGTCTCACGAGCAGGACCAACCTGACAATCACATCTCATTTATAAAAGTTGCATAGTAACCTTCCTGAAAGTGAACGCACGCTAGAATAAATGTGTACCTATTTATTAATGATTATGACTTATATTATGGTTTAAAGTGAGTCTAAATCAAGTAAATATTTAAGTTAAATGTGTTTACCTAGAGTTTACTTCCATCTGCACACATTCTTCCGTCAAGGTTGTTTTTTATAGATCACATTAGCATGGGAGGTGACGTACACACTTTTCCACCCGCATTTTGTGCATACACTAGGGTAAAACCTGACATTGCGATATTTTGTTTTGTCACGATATGTATTGCAATATGAATATAATTTCCCCCTGATAATTTGAAAAGTTTTGGAAAGATTTCACTCCTTCAGATTGACTGGGATGATCAAATCGTTTTCTATGCATAAATTATAATAAATTACAAGCAAAAATAAATAAAAAAAAACATTGCTTTATTTATTTATTTATTTTTGAGTCCAATAGTATTCAAGTATAGAAACTGAACAATCAAATGTAAAATAACATGGTCATCATTGTATAAATAATTTAAAAGCTAATGACATTTAATAATTGAAATAATCTTTTTACTTCACACTTTGATCAATCATATAATCCTGCAATGTGACCATTGCGGATACACACTTTGCGATATTGATGCTCAAACGATATATTGTTCAGCCCTGGCATACATCATGTTTATAAACAAGACCCATGAGATCCACCATTATAACATGGCTTTCTGGAATACTCAGTTCTGATTGGTCAGTCGTGACATTCTATGATATGTTAATCTGAGATAACAACCACTAAACAACACAGGCTCATCCCTGAACTTTGAATCACTTTGACCATCAATGAATCCATTTACTTAAATACACATTTATAAGTATCTGCTTGTCTGTCACACCGTGGTTTTTAACTGTTTGGCACTGTCTTTTGACAATAACACAGAGATTAGTATATGCTTTATTTATGTGGTTTAGATTCTGTCAGCTTTGCATTTCATTTTAGCGCCATCTTGTGACTGAATAATGCACAGGTTAGTGTATACTCTATCATCTGCTTTCATTTCGGTCAGCTTTGCATTTAACCTTACTGTCGTGTTCGGGTCAAATCTGACTGATTTACAACTTAAATCACTCATAAATATTGTGTTTTACATCTGATTGCCTTAAGGCCTTATGATATCCTCCACACTGTGCGTTTGAACATATAAAAGTGATGATCATCTCTTTTATTGAATTTTTAGTTTTTTAATCAACCTTGTTACACCTGTGGTGTTCCCGGTCAAAAGTGACCGCCATAGGAAATAGGTCAATATATGGCTATATTCATTCATCAGACAGAAAACACCCCCACACACTACCCCAACTCACTCACTCGGGCGTGGCACCCAACCACACCCATAACCCCAACCGTAATTGGGTGATGAGCAAATTGTAAAAATCTGTATGAATGAGATCGTAAAAATTCATATGGATTAGCTACTAAACCAATAAGTTATGAATTGCCATGAAAGTGTTAGATCCTCCAACGTGAATCAGTTTCCTGATAAAACAGTGTATCATATCTTCACACAGACTAGGTGTATGTTCTGTGAATCCATCTATGTGTCTTTCTTTTTTTCCTTATTTTATTCATACATTCATTTTCTTTTTAGCTTAGCCCCTTTATTAATCCGGGTTTGCCACAGCGGAATGAACTGCCAACTTATCCAGCACGTTTTACACAGCCGATGCCCTTCCTGCTGCAACCCATCACTGGGGGTTGCATCCACAAACCCATTCACATTCATACACTACGGCCAATTTAGCTTACACAATTCACCACGTCTTTGGACTTGGAAACCAGAGCACCCGGAGGAAACCCACGCAAACATGGAGAGAACATACAAACTCCACACAGAAATGCCAACTGACCCAGCTGGGGCTCGAACCAGCAACCTTCTTGCTGTGAGGCGATTGTGCTACCCACTGCACCACCGTGCTGTAGACATGATCCAATAATGTTGAAATTACTATAGCGAAAAATAATTTTTGTGATTCGCACTCAAATCATTTTTACAATATATATATATATATATATATATATATATATATATATATATATATATATATATATATATATATATATATATATACACACATGTCTAAACGCAGAGATTTCAATGAAAACAAGGGTAAATTTTGTCTGTCTGTGCAAATTTAATAGATGTCTAAGAATAGCCCACAACTAAACTAACATTTAAAAAGGGAGTATACCCATTGTAACTTGGAAGTGTTTTGTTGACTTAAATTTTTTAATTATACACATCATTCATTTTACTTAATAATGTTAAAGCAATGTGTTAACTCACTTTTTAAAGTCAATTAATCTTTTTAAAAGCAATGGGTTTACCCGTTTAAGTCAACTATTTGCTTTTTACAGTACACTCTCAGAAATAAAGGTACGCGAGCTGTCACTGGGGTGGTACCTTTTCAAAAGGTACAAGTTTGTACTTAAAGGGTACCTATTGGTACCTTAAAAGTATACTAGAACACTTTTGTAATTTTTAGGTGCTAATTTGCACCCTTGAAGTATTAATATTGACCTTTTAGGTACAAATTTGTACCTTTTGAAAAGGTACAGTACAGCTTAAAACAACATATCTCTACACCAAACATATAATAATAGTCATTAATTAAGTGTTTGAAATAACTTCCTTTATTTACCTTTTGTAGATTCTTACCACTGAAATGATAATATTTTATAATATTCTTTAGAGCAGGGGTGTCCAAACTTTGTCCTGGAGGGTTGGTATCTTGCATAGATTAGCTCCAACTTCCTTCAACACATCTGCCTGGAAGTTTTAGTATACCTAGAAAGAGCTTGATTGGCTGGTTCATGTGTGTTTAATTGGGGTTGGAACTGAAATATGCAGGACACCAGGACTGAGTTTGGACACCCCTGCTTTAGAGTGATGAATGCATTGTCAATTGCCATTATACAATAAATCCACAATATGATCATTTCCAATTTCTGCATATTACAACACCTGACTAACACAATAAAACACTTTTCTAAAATAAAACAATCATTGCCAGTTTTAATATACAACAAAATCACATCATTTACTAATTTCCATTTTACTTTATTATTATTATATTTTTATATTATATTTACTGTAATTTTTAATATTAGAGCACAACAACTTGAAATCCCACCAGTGACCAGTGACAACACAAACAAAGAAAATATGATTATGAAAAATAATATAAATACTCCCAAAATAACAAAGTAAATCAGTGCATGAAATTCCTTGTTCTGCAATCAACCTCAACATCAAGCATAAACACAAACTACATTTTACATGATTAAGTATCACCATAAGATATTGATCAGCTACAATATGAAGCACATACAATTTATTTTGCGTATTGTTCTGGTCTGAGGTTATTTGTGAGCATTTTCCGTGAGAAACAGCGCTAGAGACAATAAGACAACAAATGAGACACAGATCCGAGGTGAGATAGTGAAAATGTGTTTTGCGGCTGCATTTTAATGTGTTTGCACTGGAGTCATTGATCAAGTAAAGTTGCGCTGGGAGCACTGGGAACATCTCCTTTAATTAAAGATTCAGCGGGAGCGACGACACCGGCAGAGCCTACCACTGCAAATCAAGATAATCTTTCACACCGCAAGCTGAGTCCCGAGACTACACCACAGAGATGACAACAATGATTACAATAAGATTAATTTACCGCACAATGCATTAGCGGATGTTCAAACAAAACAGTCGAGGGAGTCAGGAAAGAGCAAGTGGCAGGAAATATGTTTAAGACGAGACATAAAAAATGAACCATGAGTTGTCATCATACTTTCAGTTGACTGATAAAAAAACTTCACAAACATTACAAATCACAAATATATATATAAATATATTTTACATTAAATGTTTTCTGCTTAAATGATTCAATATGCAAATTAGACATGGTCATTAATTATTTGGTTATTCAGATTAATATTATTAAATATGCAAGATTTGTATTACATTTCTAGCAACTTCAGTTAAAGCCATTTTCTAAAGGTTCCCATTTAATTTGTTTGTTTTCTTTGTCTATTTATTTTTCTATATTCATATTAGAGACCAGGGTTTTGGCTAAAGGGGATTTGGGGAAACTATGTCTCACTTCTTACCTCATTTAATCCAAATCTAATAAAATTTAAGAATATCCATTTTACTCCTTAGATCCCTCTAAAACACAAATGTCATGCCTCATATGATATGATCCCAGTTAAAATAGTTTTTATGAGAAAATCTGTGAATATTTGTAAATCATTTTGACCCTGAGATTGGAAATATTGTGTTGTCTGGATTTCTTGGATAAAACCATTATCACACATTAGAAATTGAGCTGTGTTTATTTATTTATTTATTTGTTTGTTTGTTTTTGTTCATTTATAATATTTTTTTAGATTTATTTTATTATTTTAATTAGGCATGTTATTGCTTATTTCATTAATTTCTAATCTATTTTGTAATCTATTTATTTTATTATTTTAATTTTTTATGTAACTATTTTATTAATTTATAGTTTGTTTAATTATTTATTTTAATTATTTATGTAATTGTTTATTTTATTATTTATTATTATTTTATAATTTATTTTATAATTTATTTATTTTAATTTTGAAACTGTTTATATTATTATTTTATTAATATTACTATTTATTCATTTTTATTATTTACGTAATTGTTTATTTTATTAATTTATAATTTATTTTATTGTTTATAATGTATTTTATAATACATTTATATCATTATTTTTATTATTTATGTAACTGTTAATTTTATTAATTTATAATTTATTTTAATTACGTAATTTTTCATTTTCTTAATTTATAATTTATTTTATTAATTTATTCATTCATTTAAAGCTACATATTAATGGATGTTTTTTGTCTACTGTGATTTTCAATTAGTGTAATTATATAAATATATAAAATGTTTATACTTAGTTACAATAGTGACGGTGGTTAACAGCAAAATCTGAATTGCATTGGAATTCAAGTTGCTAACTATTGTAACACTATTTTGACAATGAACACATTTCCACCTTTTCCATTTTTTAGATGTACTTGCAGAAAGTATGTAAACTGATTTGGCTATGCAACAATTAAACACAACCAAAATAATCTCTTTTTTTGCATTTAAAAGTTACATTTCTTGCACAGAGCCAACAACAACTCTAATAAAGCTTCTAGAAATAAGAAAAAAAGACACATCACAATAGTGATCTGTCAAGAAATACTATGAAAATAAAATTTTTTGTTTAATAAAATGTTATTCATTATATTATGTCAAATTATTTACGAGCATATCCCTCTGTAAAAACCTCTAGACCAGTGATTCTCAAACTGTGGTTCGTGTACCACTAGTGGTACGCGGGCTTCCGTCCAGTGGTACACGGAGGAATGAAATATGTTGTGCACATGCTACATATATTTTAAAATTTGTTTAAAATTATGTATATAATATGCCATATATGACATATAGCCTATATTTCTGAGGTAATCTGCCACGTTTATTTTAAATGTGCAGAGTTGTAGCTGCTTTACTGGGCCTACTCTGCTACTGTCTTTCAATACTGCTCATTTTGGTGGTACTTGGAGAGACAATTTTTTTCCGAGGTGGTACTTGATGAAAAAAGTTTGAGAACCACTGCTCTAGACAATAGGTATGAATAAAACAGTTAAGTTTGGTGTGTAAGACCTGCTAAATGGACATTTATGGCTCAAGCGCAGAAGAAAATTAATCAAATAAAAGCCTTTTAAAATCTAAAATTACCACACAGGAGTTTGCATGCTCTCCCTGTGTCCGTGTGGGTTTCCACTGGGTGCTCCGGTTTCCCCCGCAGTCCAAAGACATGAGATTTAGGTGAATTGGATGGACTAAATTGACCTAGTGTATGAGTGTGTGTGTGCGTGTGTGTGTGTGTGTGTGTGTGTGTGTGTGAGAGAGAGAATGCGAGAGTGTATGGGTGTTTCCCAGTAATGACTTGAGGGTGGAAGGGCATCCGCTGTGTAAACATATGCCAGAGAAGTTGTCGGTTCATTCTGCTGTGGCAACCCCTGATAAAATTTGATAAAGTTTTTGTGATTGTTTTATAACTTCCGATTTAGTCACCTATAGTAGAAATGACTAGGAATAATATACTGCAGAAAACGGTCAAACGACTTGCTCTACAAACAAGTGTGTTCATGACTTTTCAGACAAAAGCAGGATAAAATAGTAAAATGTCATTTTGCAACATCAAGCAGCATGAAGAGCGGTTTTTAACGTCTAAAAATGAATGGAAGTGAATGAGACCGAAAGTCTCGAGCCAAAAAGAATTAAATAGATGCACCCGCTTGTACGCGAAGAATAAGGTGAATACCACCATTCATTTTTATTATTGAAAATTCAACTATTAAATATCATTTTCATAATGGAATAAAAAATGATTCACATTTAATATTTGGTAATTCACATTGGAGATGACATCAGCAGCTGATATTTACCTGGATGTTTTTTTATTGTTTTTTTTTTGACACCACATGTTTCTTTTCATCTCAAGCACTCCACAGACACTGCTGTTTCCTTGGAAACTACTGGAAGTACATTAACCTTTGGAAAAAAAACTTTATTAGTAGCAAATCTGTGGAGGCGGAAATAACGCCATCACTGAGGTACAGTCAAAACACCCAATATAAATAATTTGAACATGATCAAATCTGAAGTGTGTTATATTTGCATCTCTCTTTTTTTAGATTCGGAGAGCTTTCAAATGTAATAATTCAATTTTTTTGTGGATTTTAATATTTTGCAATCTGTTGGTGGTGTTTCCTAGTGATGGGTTGCAGCTGCAAGGGCATCCGCTGCGTAAAACATATGCTGGAAAAGTTGGCGGTTCATTCCACTGTGGCAACCCCTGATGAATAAAGGGACTAAGCTGAAGGAAAATGAATGTATTAACATTTCACCATCTGTGTTATTTAAATTTTTTTTTATTAATTGTTTTTTTTTTTTTTTTTGCCTTTATCATGATTGAAAATAATATAGACAGGAATTGAAGTTTGTGAGAGAGAAAGAAAGAGAGGAAGAGGATGATCTGTGTTATTCAACACTGTAAAAAATCATATGATCAATTAGTCATGACAATATAGTTCAAATGACCCATAAGGTCAATTTGATTCAGCTTAATTTAAGGGAATTTACTTTAGCACAAAATGACAGAACTCAAATTTATATTTAATTTTTGTTTTTATTTTATTATTTTAATGGGTTGACCGCAAATAAAAGTGAAAATTTACAATTCCTCTGAGCAATTTGTTATTTAAAAAATGTCTGCAACAGAAGATAATCTCTATAAACTCTGGCAACCTTTCATAGATTAAAGACATAAATTATATAGGAAATAGTTCAGTTGATGAGGATTAGACTACTTTATTCCAAAACTGAAGGTCATTTTTTTATGATTATTTTTTTTTTAATTTTCCTGGGGTAAGTTTTGGGTATTTGGGTTTTTGATTTATGGTAAAACCTTGTAAAATTTAACAAAGACATGTTATACAAAACTGAAGGTATATACTGTATATCACACATGTAGCAGTGCGATATGGCTAAATATCGGCACTGGTGGGAGGCGTTACGAGTGTGATTTCCATTCATACATCATTTCAACGGCATAATCGTGTGTATAAAAAGAAAAGTCTGGAACTCCTTTTATATGCCGAAATACTCTCGTTCGCTGTTCATTCACATCTGCAGCTGATGTCAGAACAGCAGAAACCGTTACTAACTCACCAAAGTCACTTTAGAGCTAGCATTTCAATGATTTTCTTGCGTAATGGCTAAAGTGATGATTTGCTCACATTTTTGAAGATTACAAGGCTGAACGGCATCAAATGGCATCAGTCTACAAAGATTTCCCAGTATTTCTCTGCTGCAATAAAGAGATCACAATAATAAACACAGAAAAAGCCAAAGCAAAGCAAACATTACGTGATTACTATGGTATAAATACAGCACTACATCATACAAGAGACAGAGATCTACTTTGAATGTCACTTGTTTTATCATGATTGGATCAGCTTTAGTTTAAAATCAAGCTGGGTTATTCCTCCTCTAAGGGCTTATTATGCTGTCTTTGTTGCCATCTTTTGGCAGGACTTTAACCATCTTTGCTCTGCTCAGTAGGGCGGGCTGATGGATACCAACATGCTGTATACCCAAAACTATGATTATATAAAATAGGCAATATCCTTATAAATAAACCGCATAGTTGCAATCTAAACTACATTCTCACCTAAAAAAAAAAAAAAACTCAAAACTTAATTATGTTGTACGCAAAAGCAACATATTTGTCAAACAGTAATGAGATTATTGATATGCAGTCACTTTATGTGGGTGGAGTAATACACAAGGGGGAAGGGAACTTTGTTTATTTATTTAATTTAATTTGGATTTTATTATTAATATTTATTATTAATATTTATTATTATTATTATTATTATTATTATTATTATTAATTTATTGCATTTATCTATTATTATTTTACTGTTGTTAAGAGTTGTGTAAATATTTGTTGGACCAAATATGTAAGTCAATGTGTTTGAATACTTAAAAAAAATATAAAGAAAGTTATAAAAAGTCTGCATAAATAATAATAAAATGTTTCCAGATTTTATATTTAAATTAATATTTTAATCTAGGCATCATTTAAACACAAAATAACTTAAAACATTCATCTCTATAAGTGCTTGTTGATGAAGAAACACTCTTCAACTAAACTTTAAAACAGCTAGTATCTCCTTCAAAGCTCATTTCACCAATGCTTTTTTTTTTAATCAGAGTTTACCAGATACAATGGTCTAGTAAGAATCAGTAAGAGACACAAATAAATTTTCTCCCGGAGTTGCTGAAAACACAGTAAACGTGACCTCGCAGTGGATCTCGGCCAGCCAACAGCACGGCGCTGATAAAGCCAGATAATACACTCTCTATTTTTCATTTCCTAAAAGACGTTATGAGCCGGTGCCTTCGAAAGACACAATATCTCTCAGGTTGTGTATGAAATAAACACAAGCTGATATGAAGAGTTGTAAAAAAAAAATAAATAAATAAATAAAAAAGAAAGAAGCAAGCCAACAGACATCAGCAGGTCTCGAAAGCTCACTTTAGTCTCCAGATTCATAAAGTTTCACCCCTGTAGATTAACAGAGAAGTGGATCAGAGATTTCCAGTTCTGTTCATCAGTATACGGCATCCAGCCTTCAGGCTACTAAACAAACCCCTGAGCTGCTCATTAAACACATACCAACACAATGCACATCAATATTTCATAGATAACGTACAGGTGTTTAACATTACACACACACACACGCACAGAGAGAGACTCTTTGGTATATACGCGCACAGAATGAGAAGATCTGCGTGTGTGTTTATGTATATAAGAGCAGCGATTAATAAGACGTGTTTGTGTGTTTTGGAAACAGCTGCGCACTGGTATGGAATTATAAAAAGAGCTCTATGAGATGCTGTCAAGGGAGCGAGGCGATGCACATCTCACAAAAATGAAACGCTAGCACTTATAGTCTGTGTAGGAAACATCTGAAACTTCAGCTGGAGACTTTTTACAGCACGACTTAAAGGGAAAGATCACATAAAAAATAAAAGATTGCCCTTTGTACCTTTAAATGTGCATTATTTGAGGGAGCAGCCATTTGTAGGGGTGATTGACACCACAGTGAACATTCTGAAGTGCACTCAATCAATCCCACAATGCACTGTAATAACAAGTGTGCAAGCCATGTACACCTAAGAGCTAGAAAACACCTATAATGCACAGTGAGAGTTTGCGCTGAATGAATTTCCATATCTGACCACAGGGGAATCTTATCGATGTGCGTTTCAAACTAAATTCTGAAATAATTAACGTTTAACGAAATAATTATGAAATGAGTAACATTTGTAAACATGAAAGAAGTCAAAATGGTTGGTTTTGTTACTAATAGACAACTCACTATACGTTAAATAGTACATGGTTCTGACAAAGTAGTATAAAATCTGATCCATTTGATCTGATCCACAAACAAAATGGCATCCATTCTGTTGCACTGTCACTCACTCATTTACAATGACTCCTTTAACTGGGCTACATTAGTAGACTAATGCATAAAATAGTGAATAAGTGGCCGTTCGCATATTGCAGAGGGAAATATATTATTTCCAATCAAGGTCTGTGGCTTGCAAATAATGAGTGATGCGCATGCTCGCATTTTCCAGGCACACCTAATTGAAAACATCTCAACTTTTCAGAATGCCACAAGTGCACCACGAGTCATGTGACTAAAACTAACCAATCAGCTTCATACTTTGTTTGGAATATACACATTTTAGCAATAACGGTAGACTAGCTACCTCAGACAAATAGAAACTTCCTGGCAGGTGTGTTGAGGCAAGTTGGAGCTAAAGTCAGATGGACACCGGCCCTCCAGGACCGACTTGGAACACCTCTGGTATAGAGGGTGATTTTACAGTAGATACAGCATTAGTCATTATTAGGCCAACAGCTTCTGACACTTTAAGAGTCAAACATTTACAGGCAAACAAAATTAATTCATGTGGCTCAAGACTATTTACTGCGTTTTTTTTTAAGCAAAACGCTATTTTGCACAACAAAGAGGAAGAAAATGACACTAGATTATTCTGGATGCTGTAACCTTTTTTAAATAAAAAACAATATAAACAAACAGCTTCAGCATGCTCAGGAATGTTTGCAGAGGTAATAATGTTGTACTTCAGTATATTGTCAGGAGCCATGGGTTTATACTTATGGTGTGTTTACACCAGACGCTTAATGCGTGAATAAATCACGCTATTCGAACGTAAATAGATGCATGAACATTTTTGAGTTTACTTGCTTTATTCATGCGTCAAATTTGCTTAATTTGCGTGTCAAATTCACTTCAAACTAAACGTGGATTCGTGTCATGGGCAGAGCTTCTCTCTGCCTGGTGTAGTAAATTTGTTGCTAAATGGCTATCATGGATTTTATTGAGATAGTAGCTGTGTTTATGTACTTTAGTAAGGCTGAAAAACAGCGTTTATTCTACTAGATTCTTTCAGAGGTGCACCCAGCTCTGTGAGTTCATCCTCCAGAAACTGTATCTGGACGATGGAAGCTTTCATCGGTGCTTCCGACTGAGCCCAGCCCAGTTTGATGAACTGTTGTCCAGTTTCAGCAAGAGGATTTCCGCTTGGGACACCAACAGCAGGCACTATTTCATAATCACGCCCCAACAAGAGCAACGTTGCACGAATATCCGCTGAAATTCAAATTTTCCAACTTGAGCGATCCGCACGCGTTAAGCGTGTCAAACGCGCAAAACACTCAACTCACGCCACTTCATTTGCACAAATCGCACCACTTCATGTGAAACACGCTTGTTACATGCCAGGGGTGTTGCTCTGTTGTTGCTCAGTTGTTCCCTTGTCCCCTTTCCATTTTTAATTACTGTTCTTCTAAAATCTAGGTGTTCCAATTGGCTCACAGAGTTTACACGAGTGGACCAATCAGAAGAGGATGGGGGTCATTTAAGCCCTCCAGTAATGACTCGGACCAGACTGGGGGGATCCTTGTCTTTGTTACTGCTCTGTCTAATTATTTTGTTTTTTTTATAATTATTTTTTCGGGGTTTTCACCTTTAAAGGACAGGACAGTATAGAGTATTGACAGGAAAGCATAGAGAGCAGAGAGGGGAAGGACTGGCATAGGACCACGAGACAGGAATCGAACTCAGGTTGCCGTGAGGACCGGAGTGCATGTGTCGACACACTAACCACTACACCACTGGCGCTTTGTGGGACATTTGATTTGATTTGTACATCTATTCAGAATGTCCATGCTAAATCTGCTTAAATCTACTAAGAGGGAAGTTAAAGTCTATTCGCGTCTTTGCATTCATTGACTTAACATGTAAATCACTCCTGCTAGATGCTTTATCCGGGTCTGGTGTGAACACAGCATTACTCACCATATGTCAGTAGCTACAGACTTGTTTTTATCTCCAAGGACCAGTTTCAGCTAAAAAAAAAAACAACAACAACAAAGAAAAACATATCATGGTAATATAGGAAATTTTCATTTTGAACTGTACTACCGAAAACTGAATCAATACTGAGCTTTTCTGACAAAACCTAGCAAACATTTAAAGCTGATTTGCTGGTAAAACATCTTGTTCTGGCCTCATGATCAAAATATAAAATGCAAAAAAATATGAAAAATGAAAATGAGAAAATAAACGTGTCATTTACATTCCAACAGCATCAGCAATTGGACTAGCATACATTAAAGGACATTAAAGATCAAATTAATGTGCAAAATTTGCATGTTAGGTGAATAATACTATTTTGTTGTACGTGTGTTTGCTGCTAATGTCCAGTCAAGAGACTGATGAGAATTTTACAGCATCATGATTCATCTTAATGACAATAATATTGATATTTATCAAAATATAGCACACTGGCTGACTGAAACTCATCTATATTTATCCAGAAACAACATTTAAAAAAAGAGAAGCAGCTAATGTGCTGAAGTGGGTGTCTGTCTTGAAGGAGCTTCAGCATCACATACAGAAACCCTCCTGTAAATGTAAGAAGACACTCTCGCTGATTGCCTCGGCGGACCGTGACTCTCCTGGCATGGTAAACAAAAACCGAGTGATGAAAACAATGCAACCGTGCATCTATTCCAGCCTCATCTCTCTTCTCCTCCTCCTCCGCTCGCTCTCTTTTCTCATGCAAAAGCGCTCGGCCACTCCAGGGAAGTGCAGAGACGCGGACAATTATTTCCTGGCCCGGACGTGGCGAAGCTGTGATTGACAAATGAAAAGATTGAAATAGCTCCTCTTTTAAAAAGGAAGAGAGCTGCCAAATCGGAGATCATCTTTAATATCTCACCCGGGAGGGGAGGAGAAAGACGAATAGAAATGGAAACTGGCATCATTCAATTCTTTCAAAAGCAGCGCTAAATGTCGCACTTAAGAAAGAGGCCGAGCTGGAATAACACTACATATTCATGAATCCCCCTTCGCTGAGGGATCAATGCGCTTCACTCGTCAGCTAATGGGAAAAGATTCAAAACTCTGGAACTGAACCATCGCATGAGCAGGCGGATGCGTGGGTGCTGGCACCTTAGTCCTTCTTGCTAAGTCAATAAAACCAATAATTAAGAAAGTCTGAACATTGCGAAACACTTTAGAGGGACAAACTATTTCATTCTAACGACCCCAAGATAATAGCTGTCTGAAAGCACTGATTAGAACCGCAATTTCACTATACATTTAGGCTTCCTCAAAAATAAATCTTTTCTTGCCACTCTTTGCCATATTATTAAAGCGAATAAGAACATTGTGTCAGACTCAAAAGAAGTGGTCCCAATGTCACATTTCAAATCTTTAGAAGTCAAATAATTATAAAGGAATGACATTTCTTTAAATAAGAAGCAAAAGTCTGATTTATTATCAGATCACAACAGTAAATCAATCAGTCTAAATCAGGCATGTCCAAACTCGGTCCTGGAGGGCCGGTGTCCTGCAAAGTTTAGTTCCAACCCAAATCAGAAACACTTGGGCTAACTAATATAGCTCTTACTAGGCTTTCTAGAAACATCCTTGCAGGTGTGTTGAGGCAAGTTGGAGCTAAAATCTGCAGAACACCGGCCTTCCAGGATCGAGTTCGGACACCCCTGGTATAGAGGGTGATTTTACAGTAGATACAGCATTAGTCATTATTAGGCCAAATGATCTGCTCAACAAATGGACTGATCCAATGTTCAAGTTCAGTGCCATAATTTTGCGACCTGGGTATGTTTGGTTCACATAAAAAATCTAACCTCGAAGAACGATTTCATTGGAACCAACTGGAAGTGATCAGCATCTATATTACAGGTGTCAAAGCCAGTTCCTGGAGCTCTGCAAAGTTTAGTCTTAACCCTAATTAAACACACTTGATCAAACTAATTGTGTCCTTCAGGATTGTTTGAAACCTACAGGTAAGTAAGTGTTGAAGCAGGGCTGGAACTAAACTGTGCAGAGTTTCTGACCTCCAGGAACTGGCTTTGACACCAGTGATATAATGTTTCTCAGTCAAGAAGTATGATCATATTAGCCCAGTTCTGTCATCATTGCAAGGGCTGATAATTGTACGTCTATCAAAAAGGACATACATTTTGCTCAAACCCACTGATATACCATTTGTCCACTTCTAACAAGACAGCATATTGGTCTCTTCATTCATTTTGCCACATTCTGAGGTTTCCAAACCAAACAGTCCTGCAAAGTTTGGCTCCAACTTGCCTCAAAACACCTGTCAGGACATTTCTAGCAGGCCTAGCAAGCTTGATTAACTAGCCCAAGTGTATCTGATTGGGGTTGGAACTAAACTAAACAAGACTTTAGCATAAAGATAAAACAAAACTGCATAACTCTGAAAACAATTCCCCTAAATGATGAGGCTACATTATTAAGGGCAACTTTAAGACAGAAACACCTCGACACTCTAACTGTCTCTACAGTAGTCAACATTCGAAGTGAATCAAACATGTTTTTTAAAATTGTTCTAGTACAAGAATGAGTGTTGTTTAAGTATCAGGACAACTTTGATGGAATGTGTCAGCCAGTTTCTTTATATCCAGAGAGTCACTTAATCTTGGATTCAGCCCGTATCCAGAGCAAATGTTTGTCATAGTCATCATTGAGTTAAGAGCATAAGACTGTAGCTGCGATCACACTAGAGTTTGAGTTTGCGAAATTCTGTCATACGGTGCTGCGAAATAGGGCAGGATTAAACAAGACAGTCAGACAAAAAAAAAGCAAGTGATTAGTCTATGTTTTAAATTTCTGTACAGAGAGGTCATGTTTTGATCCTCGATTGGTCTCACGCAGTCAAGTGATGCGATTTCACAGGTCAGAGTTCACCAAGCATGAACTTTGCAACGCAGGGAACTGCAAAACTTGACGCACAAACTTTCGTTTCAGACAACATCTCTTGGCAGACAAATCTCTGCATAGATCATTTTGGGAAGTCTGGTGACCTCCTTGGACTTACACATTCTCAAGCTCTTAAACATCCTTTAAACTGCAGCTTTCCCTTTTTTTAGATTTGACCAGAGCAGAAAAGATTGCCCTGACTGAGCCTGATTTCTCTCAAGGTTTGATCTCCACTTCCATCAATTGGCAGAGTTTTGGTTCCTTGCAACTGTTGGCTGAGCAGGACATGAGGGATGAATGAATCTCATATGATGCACAGCTACCAAATCTGTTGCGTTATACATTTGGTCTGATATTCAGCTATAGCCCACACTGTGCTCTTTCAAGAGCCACTTTCTGGATTTTTCAGTGGATTAAACTGAACTAAATCAGTTTCAATTGAACAAGATCTACACCGCCATTCTACAGTGCCTCTTGCCTTATACGCTGCAAATGTTCTACAATCTGAAATCTTTTTGTTGTTGTTTATGTAAAGCGAGGTTGATGCAAACTTAGTGTTTTAGAATCGACTTAAAGTCGTCCACCAACTGAGCCTGGTTTCTTCCAAGGCTGACTTGATCTGCAGAATCGACTTGATCAGGAGAATCGAATGGCAGATTTTATGGTCTACCAATACCAAACACATAAACATCGTCATACTTAGTATATATTTTAAGAGTAGACTACCTGCAAAACCCTCACTAATGGTCATAAACCAGTCGAAACAACCACGGAAATTCATGCAGGTCTTTGCATAAGGGTAATAAAAATTGCTTACATTTCCATGAGCTCTCTCTCATATTCCTTAGAGTCTTTCAGATGCATAGGAAGATGAATGCATGCTGGGAAACAGCAAGTGGTACTGAGTGAGTGGGAAATTACGGGAACAGAAATTACGGCAATCTTAGACCATGCAAGCCCGCACACACACACTAAACATGATAAAAAGCAGCAATGATAGAAGCAGAACACCTACATCTCTCTCGAAATAAATAAATGTTCTCAAACATGTTATTCGGATGAAGCAGAATGGCTGTAAAGACAAAGGATCTCATTTTGCACCCTGGCACGTAGCCTCATGGATTTCCTATCACAGCCCAGTAGAGAGTCCTGTCTAACCTGTCCGTCCTTTGTTTGCACCGGGTGAGGTTTGATGGAAGACAAAGACATGGAGACCAAAAAAAGAAAGAGAGAAAACAAGCTTTCATGGCTCTTAACTGACTCTGAAATTAAAATTCTGTCACCATTTTTCATGGCTTCATAAGAGTTGGATTCATATGAAACACTTTTATGATGTGTTTGCATTTCGAAAGCTCTTGAGGGCGAGTAAATTATGACAGAATGGCTCTTTTAGATGAACAATCCATTTAAATGCATTACTTTTTTAAAGCTTTGACAAAAATGACAGATAAACCACTACAGACTCCGAGTCTGATGCTTTCAAACCAACAATGCGTGCTCTATTTTTTAGATATGATCAAGAGACATACTGTATGGAGCTGACTCACGCTGACTGGCTTGGCATGAACACTTAGCTGAAGCCGAGAAGTTAAACCAGGAATTTTAGTGTCACTTTTCTTTGATATTTCGAGTGCGATCAGAAACGGTACACTTGTGGCGAACACGTTTCAGGATTTAACGAGCGTGTCATTGCTGTAGACACAACAAATGCTATGAGGAATAAGCCATCATCGCTCGGCAGAGAGCCTGCTGGGAGTCGACAGAGACAGCGAGGGTCCGCAGGGTGTGCGTCGATGGAAAGATGGAGACAAGAAGAGAAAATAAATTGTGTGATGGCTGAGTATCAGCTTCCATAGCGAGATGAGTGAGTGGCCGCTGCTTTTGGCTGATATGTGTCATATCACATACAGAGATGATTTTCATCAAACGCTCAACAGGCCAAACTGCATAGATTGAAGGGGAAAGTGGACAGGTGATGCATGCAAAATTTTTGAAAAATTGCATTGAAACATGAAATAAGTGAATAGATGAAAGAACTTACATATAAAGAGAACTTCAACCTGACAGGATGATATAAGATATGATATATGAAAAATGTGATATGATATATGATACATGATATAATATATTTGATATAATATAAATGATATATGATATGACAAATTACATGACAAGAGTTATGATATGAGATATGTGATATACGAGACATATATGATATGATATATATAAGATATAATCTGATATATGATGTATAAGATAAATAATATATGAGATAAGTTATGATATATGATATGAAATATATATGATATGATATGACATTACATGACAAGAGATATGATCTCTCATATGATCATGGCCTCCCAATCATCCCCTTCCACCGAATTGGCTCGATCACTGCATGTCTCTCCACTCCACCAATAGCTGGTGTGTGTTGAGCGCACTGGCACCGTTGTCCTGTGGCTGCCGTCGCATCATCCAAGTGGATGCTGCACACTGGTGGTGGTGTGGAGAGACCCCCCCTCATGATTGTAAAGTGCTTTGGGTGTATGGCCATACACAATAAATGCGCTATATAAATACACATTACATTACATATGAGATATGATATATGACATTACTTGATAAGAGACCTGATGAGATATGATATATGACATATATAACACATTACATGACAAGAGATATGAGATGTATGACAAGAGATGTCAAGAAATGACATAACATGATGAGATATGATGTGAGATATCATATCATATCATATTTTTATATATATCTCATATCATGTATTACAAAATTGTCATGTCATGTCATTTCTTGACATCTCGTCATACATCTCATATCATATATCAAATTATATATATATATATATATATATATATACACACACACACACACACACACACACACACACACACACACACACACACACACATATATGATATGATATGCTATGAGATATGCTATGTTATATGATATATGATATAGTAATATAAAATAAATACAACATAAAAATGTATATTTATGTTGTTGTTGTATTTAGCTGTTTATAACTCTTATCACAACTTTATATCTGATGCATGTATGCCAACCCCTATAGAGTCCATCATATACAAAAGATTATGATAATTAAACTATATAAAAATGTAGCTCTTATTTCATACACTGTAAAGAGCTGTAAAAACGATTTTAAGTGAACTTAACAGTTAAAACAGGTTTTCTCATTTTATGTAAAGTGGCTTATCGCTTTTTACAGTGAAGATATTGCTGGAATTAAAATTAATGCAGCCAAACGAAGGCATTTTTTTTTACATTTGTCTTAAAGGCAATAATTCTAAATTATCCATTAAAACTTTTTTGTATGAAGTCTCTCATGAACAAAGTTACATAGCTAAAAATTAAGTAGAAACAATAATATTGCGAAAAATGAATATACTTTTAAAGGCTAGTTATTCTTGTAATGGCAAAGTGTGGAGTCTAAACGATCTTTTATTTTGAAAAACTATTGTATTCTCTCTCTTACATCCCAGTCACCTGAACGCCCAAATTTAACCTACAAGCAGCAAAATGAGTAAGAAACAGACATCTTTGGAAAGGCCCAGTGAAGGACTCATGAACTGCCAAGGAATAGATCCGCTAACCATGTGTCAACAAATCAGGTGAATCCACCATGTCTGCAAGACGATCAACTGATGGAGATCACAAATGACATTAGCAAATATTTTTCTTTTCTAGAGTTCACGCACAAGCAGTGTGAACATGCTCGCACCATCCAAACGCACTCAGTTGAATGAATGCTGCGATCGCATGAAAAGAACTGACTGATAAACTTCATACTTTATATGGAATACACACATTTGGGTAGACTAATTATCTCAGACAAACACAGAACGCCCAAACACTGCACTTTCACAATTTAAATCCAAACTCAAAACACATCTGTTTAAAACAGCTTATTTTTTTTAACCCGACTGCATTTTAAAAAATTTGTATTGTATTCTATTGACTTTTATCAAAGAGCTTAGAATGACCAAGAGGCGACACTCAATAAAACGTTCCGTTGCAACAGCAGCGCCCAGCAACAGCCCTGGTTTTGGAGTGAAAGCGATCGGCTGTCCATTGGATCTTATTGCTGTCGCGATGGCAAGCAGCTGCTTTGTTTTTTAATTATTTATTTAAAAAGTGCATTAAAGCTGAGATACAACCTGAAAGACATCAATACAACACTTACAATCACAATCATCAGCACTTTTAACAATTTATTTTACACACTTATAATACGCTGTTGTTCTATTGAAATTTTCGTTCCAAAATGGCCGCTGCGCCTTCTAGTGGCTGTTTCCCGAATTGCACTAGAGTGTCGCCTCTTGATGATTCTATGCTCTTTGCTGTTATTGTCAGTTATTTAAACCGATTGTTCTAGCTGTCTGTATGGTGACCTTGGGTGTGGTGTCAAGAAAGGTGCCTTTAAATAAAATGAATTATTATTATTATTAGTGCTTTGTAATTTTCTCCATAAATAAAACTTGTATCAGAGTTACAGCAAACTTTCGTCAGCTTGTCATCCTCTGAGAAAACAGTTGATGGTCTCTTAGCAAACTATGAACACCCCAATCCAACCCCCTCCCTTCCCGGTCTGCAATAAAATTGCCAAGCGTTGACCGGTCTGCGATGAAAAAAAGTCTGGAAATCACTGCTCTACATTACTGTTTGGAAATCATTGAAAAATATTACTATGAATATACTGCTTAATATTTTGGTGGAAAACGTGATCGTTTTTAAGTGTTTTTGAACAACAGAAAGTGAAACAAGACAATGGTAAAAGTAATACTTTCTTAAAAAAACTTGAGCAGAACAGCATCAGCCATTGGAGTCCAATATCTGCAAGGCGAACAGATTAAAGCCACACAACTCAATTTTGTGTTATACAAATATTAACCAACAAATTGTCTTCAGTTGGAGACTGTCATTCGTTTGTACACACTCCCAGTTTGTGTCATTTGTATGTATGAGATCATAAAAATAATCTAATATCGTCAATGCTCTATTGAATCTGAAGGTGTACGGAGTTGTTTTCGCTTCGGATTTCCTCAACCGATTACAAACTGAATTGAATTCCAGGACAGAGAACACATACAAGGCATCTTTCTTGATTAGCTAGAAAATTATTAGGCTTTCCCAAGATAACACCAGTGTGTGGGCTGTAAATGTTTGTTCTGTCAGCACTTCAGAAACATAACGCTGGCTCACATTCCTTCATCTTTTCATCCTTTTCTCAATTACAGCAAAGCCTGTGAACTCGCAGGGAGATTTCCCTCACATTAATCAAGCTTTTCCACTTCTGATTAGCAAACTGACCAATGTATTTGGCTTTATCTTAAAGATTATTTCTGTCACACCAAATGACATGGAGAATATGCAATACACTAAAAAAAAATGCTTATTCAAACTATTTAATTGGTTTATGTTCAACAAAGTTAACTCAATTGATCTGTGTTCGAACAACATGAAGGAATTGTGTGAAACCCACTAGTTTTTTTTTTTTTTTTTACAGTTTATACAGATGTTTCCATCCAACAATGCGAATTAAACTTGTGAGACAGAGCGCAGCCCTCTGGTATCTGAGGACACTTTCAAAACTAAGCATCACAAAGGGAAAAAAAAAATCAGTGCGTTGAGGACCAGACCAATGTATTTTTGAGCCTTTTCTAATTTAAAACTTCAGGTAGAAGTCACTCATGTGAAGAGCAGGTAATAACCCTCTCTACTCCAGTGTTGCGAATGCGATCTGCTGGTCTAACAAACACAGCGCAACATTTACAAACAGCAATGAACTCCTTGTTACAGTCAAAATGAACCCATTTAATGTTACACTAAATGCATTTCTCCACTGATTATTTAAACTAACAGGAACAAATAGTCTTGGAGAAAGCTTTTCGCGTTGTCATGAATGCAACACACAGATTGAATTGTGGATGAATGAAGAATGATTGACAGGCGCAGCAGCGGGAAGCATGCTTTGGTATATAGTAGGCCTTAGGGGTTTCACGATTTCGATTTTTAATCGAAATCGATCGAAATTGATGCTCCATTTCGATTATTGAATAAAAAAATAGAATCGTCAATGCTGCCACGCCCCCATGTCACGTCAGCTTGGCTTGCCAAGCGGGAAAAAAACAGGCTTGTTGAAGTGCTTGATAAACTGCAGAAGCAGGAGACCTGTCGACAGAGCTTAAACCCTTTCCTCTTTCAATGAAGTCGCCGGTGTATAAGCATTTTGGATTTCCAGTGAGTTTTGTTGACAACGTTTGTGTTGTCGACAAAAAAAAAAACACAGTTTTGCAAGCTCTGCTATGTACGTATTACGTACGGTTCGTCCGATAGACAACACCTTGATCGCGATCCTACGCCCGCCCCCGTTGCAAATTCGCTCGCGAAAAGTACACACTCAGGCCCTGTTTACACTGTCTTTGTTTTTAAATGACATTTTAGAGCGACAACGATTTGACATCCACAGTGGCGTGTAGCATTTCTGAGCAGCCCTCCTTCCTCTCTACCTCTGAAAATGCACATCACATGACCACACAGATACAGACGCACACACAGCCATGCGCTCGAGACAGCAGGTCCAGGCAGTCAGAGGACTGCTTCAATCTTTCACTCACTTGTACTTTATTTTATTTGTCATTTTAGCGAACACCTCAGATACTGTTGGCTGGTTCCTGTTGGTTGTGCCTCTTTTTTTACCGATGCTATTATAACGACACAGATCACTGCCTATTCACGAGTCCCGCAGAAAAAGTGATTGACAGGTGGTAATTATTTGTGTAACTTGCCTTTATTCATTTACTGTATGATTTGTTTATAGGTAAAACAAAGACCATGCAGGTCAGTAGTTTAAACAGTAGGCTACAAATAATTAATTGGTCATCAATTAATTATTCATAATCAAAAATCGAATCGAATCATGCCTTCAGAATCAAAAATGTAATCGAATCGAGAATTTGGAGGATCGTGACACCCTTAGTAGGCCTACATTATATATATCTAGAGCCTTTATAATAGGCTACTTTCATGGCTTTGTTGGCTTATAAATTACACAGAATATAGCGTACGTGCAATATCGGATTTGGATCAGTACTAACTGACCGATACCCGATAAAGCAATAATATGCAGTAACGAACCGAAATCCAATCTAAGAATCTGTACTGTTTTTTTATGATTATTATCAGTCAACCTCTAATATGAATACCCTTAATACAGGTTAACCATTCTTAAACTAATCAAGCATGCTTTTTGAGTTAAAAATTTTTTTATTGTTGCAATAAACTTACTAAACGAAACTATTGTGATGAATGTAGAAAAGCTTTTATCGCTCGTTCCTCTATTGTGTCATGTTTGGTTAGGATGAAGCGTGCAAAACAAAGAACTTTCTAAATAAACCTGCCAACCTGTAAATATCTTTTATATATCAGTTGTTTGTCTCAGTAAATTACAGGGGCGCCTACCTCTGCATTTCAGTGCTTAAATGTGTTTCATAGAACTTTCCATTCGCTCTATCAAAACGGGTCCAGTTCAGTGTGCTTCAATAATGGCCCTGTCTCCGACAAAAGAGAAATGAAAATATGGCACTGAAATCAACGTTTTTCAAACAAACACAATTACAAGGCAATTTGTAAAGTGCTGTGCAAAGTAATGTTCAATTGCTCTTCTTCAGAGGTGAGGGCCTGCTCTCTCTGCTGTGTGATTTGTAGCCGTCTCATTGGTAAAAAGCTTTCCTGCGCCGTGTGCCAAGAGCGGACATTACCAGTTAAATTGCACATCATTTAGGTGAATGGTGTATCTGAACAAGTGGAGATGATGGCTTTGGATGAAATCGGACAAACTCTGCTCCTTCTGAGGGGTGATTGGTTTAACAGGCCTCGGGGGGAAACGATTGGCTTGGCTAAAAACAGGGAATAGAGCAGAACACTGCAAAACACCATTTAAAAAGGCTAAAAAGGGTTGTTGTGATCGAATGAGCTGAAACTGGATGCAAAAAAATACAGTGGATTTGCTGGTTTGTTTACTGTTTCTGGAGTAAATAACGTAATTATTACAATTACAAGGCAGGCTGTTTTAGAGGGAGAAAAAAAACAAGCCAAAGCCTTAAAGAAACACTCCACTTTTTTAAATAGGCTCAATTTATAAGTCACTTAGAGTTAAACAGAGTAGTTTTACCATTTTTGTATCCTTTAAGTCATATTTTGGATCCTGCAGGGGCACGTTTAGCTTAGCATTATTATTGAATCAGATTAGACCAGTAGTTCTCAAACTGTGGGATGTGTACCACTAGTGGTACGCAGGCTTCCTTCTAGTGGTACGGAGGAATCAAATATGTAATATGTACATGCTACATATATTTCAAAATTTATCAAAAATTATTTATTTATAAATATGGCAGATATTAATATTCAATATATTACATATAACCTATATTTCTGAGGTCCAGACAACATTTTCAGATGTTGATGAATTGGCTACTCTTTTGGTAATACTTTACATTTAAGTACAGCACTTTTCTTTTTATCTTAAGCACATTTTAATTTAAATGTTGACGTTATTATTATTATTGTTTTTTTTAACGTAATCACAGTACATTGTTAACGTTCAGACTATTTGTGTTTAAAGTGGTTGACAATAATAAATATTCTTAATAATAGGAATTAATCTGCCACGTTTTTGAATTGTGCATAACTGTAGCTGCTTTACTGGGTCTACTACGCTACTGTATTTCAATAATGCTCATTATGGTGGTACTTGGAGAGACAATTATTTTCTGAGGTGGTACTTGATGAAAAAAGTTTGAGGACCACTGGATTAGACCATTAGCATTTAATTAAAATTTTTTTTGATTACTTTCTTATTTAAAGCTTAACTCTTCTGTGGTTACATTTTGTACTAAGACTGGAAGAAAATGAAATGTTGCTATTTTCTAGGTGGATATAGATAGGAACTTTACTCTCATTACAGCATTAAAAACCATGTACAGTACCATGACTTTAGCAGACGCAATGATATTAACTTTGTTAAATTTTTTGAGAGATCACATTTGTTTTCCAGAACTGGGTTGCAGCTGGAAGGGCATTCGCTCTGTAAAACATATGCTGGAGTAGTTGGCGGTTCGTTCCGCTGTGTCAACCTCTGATAAATAAGGCACTTAGTCGAAGGAAAATGAATAAATGAATGAGGTATTTTATTTTTTTAATCTAATCTGATTAAATGATTTGTGCCAAGCTAAGATAAAAGTCTAAGATAAGATATTAAATCTGGCCAACAAACATAATGCAGATTTAAAAGCTTAAAATACAGCCATAAAACAAAATAAAACTTAGATAGATAGATAAATAGAACTATATAAAATGTATGTGTATGCACTCAATTTTTGTTCAGTATTATGGGGCTAATAGTATAAATGTTCTTATATTTAACACTTTATTTTGCAGGTTCTTTTTTTCACTCATACTAATTATAACAATATAGTTTTTTGATATAGTTAATTAATATTGATCTTAATTGTTTATTTTAAACTGGTCAATTGTGTAATAGTCACAGCATTTATAATTCTATATCAAAATAAATAAATAAATAAATGTATACAAAATTCACAAAATTTTAAGCCTCTATACTTTTGTCAACATTTCTTAAACACCGAATCCAGTTAATTAAAACTCTAATAATAGACTACC